>NC_059363.1:47170781-47175781 GCF_019703515.2 Myxocyprinus asiaticus | reverse complement strand
TCAGGGAACGGAGGTTACACCAGTAACTAATATGCATCAACCCGAGCGGGGTGGCCACCGCCAAGGACGCCATATGCCCCAGGAGCCTCTGAAAATGTTTCAGTGGAACCGCTGTTTTCTGTTTGAACGCCTTCAAACAGGCCAGCACCGACTGGGCGCGCTCGTTCGTAAGGTGCGCCGTCAAGGAGACTGAGTCCAACTCCAAACCGAGAAAAGAGATGCTCTGAACCGGGAGGAGCTTGCTCTTTTCCCAGCTGACCCGAAGCCCTAGTCGGCTGAGGTGTGAGAGCACCAGGTCCCTGTGTGCGCATCACTCTCGAGACGGGTTAGCTAGGATTAGCCAGTCGTCGAGATAGTTGAGAATGCGAATGCCCACCTCCCTTAACGGGGCAAGGGCGGCCTCTGCGATCTTCGTAAAGATGCGAGGAGACAGGGACAGGCCGAAAGGGAGGACTTGTACCGATACGCCTGACCCTCGAACGCAAACCGCAGGAAGGGTCTGTGTCGAGGAAGGATCGAGACGTGAAAGTACGCATCCTTCGGGTCTACCGCCGCGAACCAATCTTGATGCCCGACGCTCGCTAGAATGCGTCTTTGCGTCAGCATCTTGAACGGGAGTCTGTGTAAGGCCCGGTTCAGTACTCGCAGGTCCAAGATTGGCCGCAACCCACCGCCTTTTTTCGGTACAATGAAGTAGGGGCTGTAAAACCCCTTCTTCATCTCGGCTGGAGGGACAGGTTCTATCGCGTCCTTCCGTAGGAGGGTAGCGATCTCCGCGCAAGGTAGCAGCGTTTCCATCTTTCACCAAGGTGAAGTGGACACCGCTGGACCTGGGCGGATGCCCAGCGAAGTGAATTGTGCAGCCGAGTCGGACGGTCCGGACCAGCCCTCGCGACGGACTGGAAAGCGCAAGCCATGCGTCCGAGTTCCGCGCAAGGGGGACCAAAGGGACAACGTCATCGGATGTACTGGCGGGTGGGGCCTCGCGGCGGGGCGGAGCTTGAGGTGCCACACCACATCGTGGCCGTGCTGAGTCCGAGAACATCGAAGCACTTACCTGGCTCCTTGTGACCACCCCCGGAACAGCCTGGGACGGGGGAGGAAGAGGCCTGTCCTCATGACCCGTGGAGACTGTCACATCGGGGGCGGATTTGTGCCACAGCTGGGCGCTCAGGGCGGGAGACCGCCGCTGGAGCGCCAACCTGCCAAATGGAGTGGTGGACGGTGGTCGTGATGCCAGCCGTACACACTGAATATGTGACCCAGGGAACAAGGAAACCACTTTTGCGGAGCTCTTGAGTACTGCAGCCACTTGGGCATGCAGCGCAATTAAATGCAAAAGGTAACAAAAAGAAGATCTGCTTACCAGCTCCAGAGCAGCGGGTTTCGTTGTCCCTGGGTCGCCCGTCTCAGGGGCGCTTCGAAGGCCTCCATGGGTTCTTCGGTGCCGGCTGTGAGACGGGTGGCGTCGGCTTCCTGCGGTGGGCTCCACGCCGGGGCCGGGCTGGAGGGGCAGGCTGAGGCGGAGCCGGTGCAGTCACCGCAGGGGGACGCCCTTGGCGATGAGTAGATGGGGGGATCTTGAGCCACGCCGGGGCAGGACAAGCCGGCTAGCATCCATCTACTGCTCTACCATCGAGAACTGCTGGGCAAAGTCCTCGACGGTGTCGCCGAATAGGCCCGCCTGGAAAATGGGGGCAGCAAGGAATCGTGTCCTGTCGGCCTCACCCATCTCGACCAGGTTGAACCAAAGGTGGCACTCCTGGACCACTAGTGTGGCCATCGTCCGCCCGGGAGACCGCGCCGTGACCTCCGTCGCTCGGAGAGCGAGGTCGGTCGCCGAGCGCAGTTCCTGCATCAATCCCGGGGCGGAACTACCCTCGTGCAGTTCCTTTAGCGCCTTGGCGGACTTGCAGGAGAGCCATGGCGTGCAGGGCGGAGGCGGCTTGTCCAGCAGCGCCGTAGGCTTTGACCGTCAGAGATGACGTAAACCTACAGGCCTTGGACGGGGGCTTTGGGCACCCACGCCAGGTGGCGGTGCTCTGCGGGCTTAGGTGCACCGCGAGCGCCTTTATCCACCGGGGGATTGCCGAATAACCCTTGGCTGCCCCACCATCGAGGGTAGTGAGAGCGGGGAAGCTGAAAAGATCGGGACCGGGCAGTAAAAGGTGCCTCCCGCGACCTTGTCAGCTCTTCATGCACTTCCGGGAAGAAAGGAACGGGGCGGGGCGTGGCTTTGAGCGGCGCTGCGAGCCCAGGAACCAATCACAGAGCCGCGAGGGTTCTGGGAAGAGCGGTGAAATCCACTCTAACCGACGCTCGCGGCTGCCCGGGAAAGCATGTCGTCATCTCCGCGTCAGCCTGTGACTGGGCGATCGACCCCGAAGGGAGGAGCCCAGCCGAGGCTTCCGACTGGACGAGCCTGCTCTCCGATGCTGCGCTCGAGAGCTCATCACTTTCGCGGGCTCCGAATAAGAGGTCGAACTCGCCGTGAGACGAGCCGGCGGACTCACCCGGAAGCCCGATCGGGGCAGACGAGCGTGCTGGGGAATGGGAGGTCCGCGGGGGGATACCCGGCGGAGGCGGTCCCATTGGGGTCCCCAAATCGCCCCCAGTGCTAGCCGCGCTGGCCTCAAACCCGTGGGTAAAAGGACCGAGGCGGGAGCCTCTGGGGTGGCTCGCTTCCTTACGAAGGCGAGCCGCGACCGCAACGTTGCCATGGACACACTCTCGCAATGAGAATGTGACCATCCACGAACGCTGTCTCCGCGTGAGCAGTGCCCAGACACGAAAGACAGTGATCGTGACCGTTAGAAGGCGAGAGATAACGAGCACAACCAGGAATAACACACAATCGGAAAAGCATCTTTAAAAAGACGCGTCTTTAAAAAGACGTTCCGTGTGTGCGCTCTTTTAGAGAAATATATACTCTTTTAGAGGGGAAAAATGCTCTTTCAGAAAATATACTCTCTAGTTTTTCTGCCGAAGCGCCCAGGGGCATTCTCTGCAGTGCACCAGTGCAGAGGAGGGAGAAGCCGCTGAAATGCGCCGTCAGATCCAGCAGAGGTGAATGAACAGTAGTATTCAGCTCAATGAGCATGACCGTTCGGCTCCGAAGAGAAAATCTGAATGAGTGGTTGCATACCAGCTCCTTTTATACCCGTATGTTCGGGGGAGTGGCATGCAAATACCACTCGCCAATTTTCATTGGCCTTTTATCAAAGACCAGAGGTGTCTCGGGCTCCCAAGAGTGACCCCTAGTGTCACTACATCGACACCAACGTCGAGTGAGTGACAGATAGGGAAAGTGAGTTTTGTCTTTCTCAGGGGAATATATAAGTGTGCACAATTATTAGGCAACTAAATTATAAAAAATAATTTCTCCCAACTCATTTGTTGCACCTACTCTAAAAATTGAGAATAAACAACTAAGTAACACAAAATGACAATTAAATAACATTTTTGGCCTTTCAAAAATATTCAGTGACCAATATAGCCACCCTTCATTTCAATAACCGCCATGAGCCTTCCATCCATGGAGTCTGTCAGTTTCTTGATCTGTTCACCATCAACTTATGGAGTTAATTAACAGAGGTTCAGGAGGAGCATGTTAATTTTAATCTGACAACTCACAGCCCACGAGCAGGATTATATAAGCCGCTGCTTACCTGCTTCCTGTGACAACTCTCCTGACATCCCACCTCCACCCCATCTCCACCTATACTCTAGATACATTATCTAAATAAGTCTGGGGGGGGTAATCAGGACTCGAGTCGAGTCTCGAGCTCCGAGCCCCCCAGTATACTAACAGCAAGCCAAATACGTTTACTGCTTCAACACAAGATTACATTAACATACGAACTACTGAATTGCTGAAGCAGCAACCACAGCCTCCCAAATGCTGTTCAAAGAGGTGTATTGTCTTCCCTCACTGTAAATCTCATGTTTGAGAAGATCCCACAAGTTCTCAGTAGGATTTAAGTCAGGTGAGGAAGGGGGCCAAGTCATTATTTGGGCATCTTTGAGGCCCTTGCTGGCTAGCCAAGCAGTGGAGTACTTGGATGCATGTGATGAAGCACTGTCCTGCATAAAGATCATGGCATTCTTGAATGCTGAGGACTTCTTCCTGTACCACTGCTTGAAGAAAGTACTTTCCAGAAACTGGCAGTAGGTTTGAGAGTTGAGTTTCAGTCCATCTTCAACTCGAAAAGGTCCAACTACCTCATCCTTAATAATAGCAGCCCATACCAGTACCCCTCCTCCACCTTGCTGGCACCTGACTCGAAGTGGTGCCCTGTGTCCATTAGTGATACAGCCAAGGGCCCATCCATCTGGTCCATCAAGAGTCACTCTCATTTCATCTGTCCATAAAACCTTTTAAAAATCTGTCTTCATGTATTTCTTTGCCCAATCTTGACGCTTCAACTTGTGAATATATTCAGTGGTGGTTGTGTTTCAGCCTTCTTGACTGTGGCCATGTCTCTGAGCACTTGACACCTTGTACTTCTGGACACTTCAGGTAGGTTGCAGTTCTGGAATATGGTAGCACTGGAGGATAATGGGTTCCTGGTAGCTTCACGTTTTAATTCTTCTCAAGTGTTTTGCAGTTCATTTGCGCCTTTTCTTCTCCATGTGTTTTTTGCACCCCAGTTGACTATTCACAACAAAGCGTTTGATTGTCTGGTGGTCACGCCTCAATAGTTTAGCTATTTCAAGAGTGTTGCATCCGTCTGAAATGCATTTTCAAATAATTGACTTTTCAGTGTCAATTAAAATATCTTTTTTGGCTCATTTTATCTGAGGTCATGAAGCTGCCTAATAATTATGCACACCTTGATATAAGGTGTTAGTCACTTTCGCCACACCCTCCCTCATTACACAAATACATATCACCTGAAAATGAATGCTTATTGGATTCAATCAAGTTTATATGGTTTGGAGTTGGAAAATGTGCATAGAAATAATGATAAGATCAGAATACTCACTTGCCTAATAATTGG
>NC_059363.1:47095781-47165781 GCF_019703515.2 Myxocyprinus asiaticus | reverse complement strand
TAATTATAATAAAATAAAAATGTATAAAAGCAACACAATCCAGTGCTTGGGCAATTCAAACGAAGAACTTCACCTACAGGGAAACATTCATTCATTCATGGACCAAAAAGGGTGAACGCGTGGAAAATAAAAGAGGCGTGAAGAGAGCGGCTTCAATCGGCAGAAACTCTGATGGAGGAATAATTCAGAATTCTGGTCCGTGACGGGGCGGATTCGCCGTGTAGTGTTAGCGTCTGGGCCGAGATGTGTTTCACTAGTTATTGCTGCGATCAGAGCGTCTCTGTTTCAAGGAACAACGCACACAATGTGACAAACAAGGTTTTACTCTAGGACTAGCTCAGAAAACATAAAGTGAGTGATAAAAATGTACAAGTTTTAATTTACTTTCTATGCTTTTATACTACAGTAGTTTGAACTCTTGGAGTCTCTTTTGTGAGTGTTTTTTTTTTTTTTCATAATGTTTGTGTGTGTGTGTGTGTGTGTGTGTGTGTGTGTGTGTGTGTGTGTTTAATAAGCAGAAACATCTTCTGGTGATTTGAACAAAAACCCAAGACTTTACAAAGTGTTCTCCTCAGCTCTTGGTCCTCCAGTAACGAAAGTAACAAAATTCACAAGATTACAAATGATCACAGCTCGTCTGGAATTCCATTTGAAGCGTCTGATTCAGCTGTCGGATGTTGCAACGTTTTTCTTTTCAAAAAAATCTGTCTTGGGCTTATTGTCGATGTCATCCTTGATGCTATTGGTCGGTTCCCTTGCGTCATTGGGCGAGTCCAGCAGCACTGGGGTCAGTTCTGCGTGTGGGGGTGGGGGGGTTTCCGTGCATTAGCATGGCTGCATGGGTTGGAGTGTGATGTTGAGATCTGGGTGAGAAATGTGAGAGACGAGGGGCCGCTGGTGGAGGGGTGGTGGTGATGATGCCATGCTGATGCCC
This sequence comes from Myxocyprinus asiaticus, assembly GCF_019703515.2. NCBI lineage: Eukaryota > Metazoa > Chordata > Actinopteri > Cypriniformes > Catostomidae > Myxocyprinus > Myxocyprinus asiaticus. The sequence continues at coordinate 47,164,847 of NC_059363.1, read as the reverse complement.
ACAGGACCACGCTGATGTACAAACTCCCCGACACGCCTCGCACACCTGAGATCCAGAGAAACACACAGTCAGCACAGTGAGACAACCACAAACACAGCATCTTCATCTACATTCAGGCCGCATGTCTGCAGCTAATGCAGCTAAAGGCGTTTAAGTCAAACATACACATATTCTCGAGTCGTGTATAAGGAGCTGAAGGAGACACATAAATTCACATCATATGAAGATTAATTTCAGTCTGTCAGTTGAACTGTCCTGCTGTGCGACAAATGAATTCTTAAAACAGTGCAAATATTCCATGTAGTTTCTCAATTAACATGAGCCCATACAAGCTGCATTCACAGTAATTATAGAAGAATTAGCAAAATGCAGTTTCAAACAGTTTTAGATATAGCATGTCACACTGCAAGACATGACAACTTCACAAAATATTTTGTCAGCTACACATACATTTCACTTGAATGCATTTGCCAGACACTTCAGCTCACTCAAGCTATACATGTTATCAGTATGTGTGATATGCAGAAGTGTACGCTGCAGAAACAAGCCCATAATACTAAACAATACTTGAGCGATCAGAACAGTGAAATCCCAGATGAAATTAGTGACAGAAAACGAGCTGTGCTGCTGTGAACTGATTTGATTTCAATTCCTTTAAGAACTTGCTAGAGAGCTGCTTAACACCACACACCGCTGTCAGAAAAGAGCGCAATATCTGTATTTCTGATACAAGGAAAGAATGCAGTCTAATTATAGAACCAGCAAACAGAAAGAAAACTGCAGTTTAAAAACAGATATATGCACAGATTGTGTAAAAATAGATTGTGTTTAGCAATGTCGTGTCGAGTTCAGTTGTGTTCAGTTGAGCTGTGTTTGTCATGTTCAATTGAACTGTAGGAATGTCCCGATACCATTTTTTTCTTCCTTTTTGGTACTCACAGATACCGATAAGATACCTGTTTTTTTTTTTTCCAAATTCAATATTGTTTATTTCAATTTTATCATCAAAATGGTGTCTAAATATATGAATTCATTCAAACTTTAATCAAATGAATATAGAACAATTTTAACATAATGTTGTATTCTTTTTATCAAATTAAGAGCTTTTATTGAGAATCTGACAGCACAATACAAAATACAACACTGGAGTTATTTTTGTCAAATAAAGTGCTGCATAACAGAGCGTCACAGATGTGAGATATTGCTTAAATATAATACAATTACTATTGATGAATTATTATTAGAAGAAGCTGTAGTATTATAGTAAATATTACTTAACTATACAGTAGTGATATATTTCTGCCGTGATTTTTTTCCATTTAAATTGAGCTTTTTATTTTGGCGGGAGCTTTTATTTGATAGTGAAGCCCTTTCCATTTCTGATTGTTTTAGATGGTCTCACTTCAGGAGAAGCAGGTCACTAAGTGATCCACTGTGAGAGTTAAACTGCAAAAGGCTGCTTTTTAATTAAATAAATATGCAGTCTGTATGTGCTGTGTGCTACAAAGTGAATTAGCGCTGTCATCTATTAAAGCGTGAAGCTCATGATGGTGTTTTCTGTGTATGAGCCAATAAGGACCTCTAAAGCCATCTGACGTCACCGCAACACATTCACACGTGCTCACATTTGAAGCACGCAGCACACGCAAACTAGCCTTTACGGTTTAATAATCACACAAGGACATCCCTACTGAATTGTGTGCAGTTGTGCTGAATTGTGTTGTGTTGAAATGTGTTAAGCTGAATGAGCTTTGTTGAGTTGAGTTTTGTTCTGCTGAATTGAGTAGAATTGAGGTGTGTTGATGTGTTGTGGGGTTCAGTTGTGCTTAATTAAGCTGTGTTGAGCTGTGTTCTATTGAATTGAGTTCTGTAGAATTAAGATGTGTTGAGTTGTGTTGTAACTGAGGTGTGTTAAGTTGTGTTGAGCTGTGCTGTGTTGAGCTTTACCTTGTTGAGTTCAGCTGAATCGAGCTGTGTTAAGCTGTGCTGTGTTGAGTTGTGTTGAAATGAGGTGTGTTGAGTTGTTTTTTGAGCTGTGCTGTATTCAGTTGTTTAGCTGTATTGAGTTGTGTTGAGCTAAACTGAGCTGTATTGAATTGAGCTGTGTTGAGTTGTGTTCTATTGTATTGAGTTCTGTAGAATGGAGGTGTGTTAAGTTGTGCTGTATTGAGGTGTGTTGAGTTGTGTTGAGCTTTACTGTGTGTTGAGTTGTGTTCTATTGAATTGAGTTTTGTAGAATTGAGGCGTGTTGAGTTGTGTTGTATTGAGGTGTGTTATGTTGTGATGAGCTGTGCTGTGTTGAGTTGTGTTGAATTGAGGTGTGTTGTTTTGTGTTGAGGTGTGTTGAACTGAGTTGAGCTGAACTGAGCTGTGTTGAATTGAGTTGTTTTGAGCTGTGTTGAGTTGTGTTCCATTGAATTGAGTTCTGTAGAATTGAGGTGTGTTGAGTTGTGTTGCGCTTTACTGTGTAGAGTTGTATTGTTGAGGGTTTTGCAGGTAGCAGTGCATGAAAATAGGGCGGCACAAAGGCAGGACAGCAGTGTTTTGTAACATGACCCTGGGGGCATTAACAACACACATTTAAAGGAGGGGGGTGGGGTCACCACAAGGTCATCAGGCACTCACTCCACATTCCTCTACTGCGGTACATCGCAATGAACAAATAACACAGAAAGTTTCGAGCATTTGGTATTTGAGAGACTAGCACACAATGAGATTAACGTCTGAAAGCCGAGTCATTTACTGACACAGACGGCGCGTCATCTCCATATAACCTGCAGCTCTTCCTGTTCAAATCACAGCAGGTGCATTTGATGCTGTAAACTGATTGTTCAGTGGATCTGCAGCCTTTTATTAACGTGAGTGTTAACAGCATCTACAGACGGTAACTGCACCTCTGTGAGCGCGCTCCGTTGCTGATCATAATTAAACAGCAAATACAGCATATTGTGTGCGTGTGTAATCAAATCACAGCGATGGCTAATATTCCTCTGTATTAAGCTATTAATCTAATTGCTCATGAAGCATAAAATATGTTACATAATTAAATAGTCTCAAAATGATCCGGCTGCGTATTAAAAATTACCCAAGCTGAGCAAATGTTGTCTCTACGGCTGTTTTAGGGAACACACTAGCTGCGTTTCTGACACTATTAGCGAACCGGGGGGGGCGCTCAGTTGCAGCATCACTATGGTGACCTAAAGGAAACTGCCGTCTATTTACATATAAAGAGTTCTTTTAATCAAGCAAAGTGTTATTATATTGAGGCTCATTGAGCAGGAAGTCGAGGTTAAATAAAATCTCCACTGCTTCAGCACCTATGGGATGCTATACGTCTTGATTTCTCAAATGTCTTAATCAGCCGGCGAACACGTGAACGAAATCTCCACATTTACACTCAGTCATTCCCATCTGCAGATGTTCCGATTCAATCCTGCTTCATTCCCAGTAAAAAAAAAAACTCCAGATGTGCGACTTCCCCCAGTGAAGGATGGCTGGTGTCACCCGGCGCGTCTGTATCTCGCTCGGGGAGCGTAATGTACTGCACTGCACCCGTCTTTGCATACAAGATAATTTGGGCATCAATCATTCCCGTGACGGATTTATGTCACTCTGAGGACAGTTTCACATCTCCTTTTTTATCACTTCACTGGAGCCCGCTTAATTCCAGCCTGTCATCATCTACCCCAGGAGACGTTTCTTTCCCCCAAATGTCCAACATTTGCATTGGCCACGAGAGAGAGTGCCGGCTCTGACGTGATAAATAAATTCCACTTTACTGCTGTTCTGCAGTGTTTTTCCAACAGTCCAGGAAATCATACAAGACCTGTAAAAAGACCAGCATCAATTTCCAGACTGGTTGTACTGGTTTGGACCAGTGTAGCCATGTTGTTCACTAGCACAAACGGTGGTCAATCAGCGTGGGCTTTCTGGTTAAGCTAGTTAAGAAGCGAGGTGTGGTGTGGAGCATTTGAAACACAACACATGCTGGTAGGCAGCACTGCTGGTTCGTGACATCAGGATGACTGTTCTGCAGAATGTCTGTGGAGTTATTCTGGGCTTTCAGGGGAATTCTGGAAGGAAAAGGCCACAGGAAACACTCCTGAAATAAAGGCGGAGGAAGAGAACGTGTACTTACTTCCCCCTTTTCTTTACAGTACAGCCGTTACATGTAGTGCCACTGGCCGTCCATGCCCATATTCATGCCCATACCGCTCATGGGACCTGCAGACACAAACAACAGACACAGTTAGAGTCCAGCGCTGAAGACCAGACCACAGACACACAACATGACATATCAGTCACTCAGTGTTATTCCAGTGAAGTATCTCAGATGTTTCTCCTAAAATTCCTCAGTAGGAATACAAATAGACACAAATGAGTCAATTGTTTGTTTGTTCTTATTGAGATCTCGGACTTATGACTGAAACACCCATATATGATTTATGAACAATTTGAGACATTGTTGAGATCTCTTGTAAAACTCGAGATGAGACATGTGAGACTAATGGAGTGCTTTATTGGCATGAAAAAACATTTTGCATTGCCAAAGCAATTACATGGAAAAACCGAACAAGAATTGAACAATGACTACAACATGAAAACAGTAATAGCTATCAATAAATAAATATGAGAAACATCTGAGTAGCAGCAGACTTCTGCAAAATCTCCATTTGCTATCCATTTTGTCTCCTTGCTGTACAGGAAAAACAGATCTCATGCATGATGTGTATGTTGTATGGGCAGACAGACAGCAGGTGTGATCGCAGGTAAACAGCCGTCTCTTCTCACCTGCCGGTCGGATTCCCATGTGTTGTTGTCCATCCAGGACGAAGCTGCCCATTGGCTGTCCCTCTGGACTGTATGCCGCTCCCTGACTCACTGAAGGATCAAGAAGAAAACCTGAGTGAAGTCACACGTGGACACCAGAGAGAGAAGAAGAGAAGATACCAGACCATCAGCGATCTTTTCACTGTAGCAGTAGTTATTGTTGTGCTGAACTAAAATCACCGGCAGGTCTGATCTGCGGTCAGGAGCTTACAATGGAAGTCAATGAGGTCAATTTGTAAACATTAAAGTACTCACTGTTTCAATAGTATATACACAAGACATAAACAATATGTGTGTTAACATGATTTTACTGTGATAAAATAACTTACTAACCGCATCTGTGTAAAGTTATAGACAATTTGACTACTTTGTTGCCATGACGATGTAATGTCGTTGACAAATAACTAGAAGTTCATCTGCTTAGACAACTTTACAGCTCAAATAATACATGAGTTTCAACAGAAGCATTAATGTAAGTCTTTTATAAAATTATAATCTTCATATTTCTGCATTTAAACCCTCCAAAAATGTACCCCATTGACTTCCATTGTAAGTGTCTCACTGAACACAGATTTGTGCTTTTATTAAAGAAAAGGAGGGACGAGTCGAAATTAATTTTTTGAGGTAATCAATATTATTCTACAAATGCTGTCGACTGAGCTCAACTTTTATCGAACCAGGAATATTCCTTTCATTCATGACTAACAATATGTAAAGCACTTTGACTATCTGATGCACTCAGAACTCAGAATTTTTCTCCAGATCTCCAGTGGCCGATTACCATTCTGATGTGCTAATGTTGCTCTAACCAGTCAGATAAAAAAACATCCAATCAGATGTACTAAACGTCTCGCAACACAGACACAGAAGAGAAGAGCGTGATACAACACTCATCCACTCAAACATCTGATGAGAACAGTGTGAAGAACATCAGAGATACATTGAGATATTTACCTGCTCGATTTGACTGGTCAATCATGGGCTGTACTATTCTTCTTCTCGCATTAATGAACCTGAAAACATAAAAGAAAAACAAGAAAAGAGTTTAAATCAGATGCTGTTACACAAGACATACCTGTTGTTCCAACTGTAATGAAAAACAAAACGTTAGCATGACACAATAGCATCGAAATCAGTCTTAAAATGTGTGTGATCAAGATTTTAATGTGATGCACTTAACCTTATTTTAGAGCTTTCATTAATAATGCTTTTGATTTGTTTGAACAGCCATCGGAAGAGAAGAAACACAAATGAGTTATTTTTAATATCTCTATGTCTCAAACCGTGCTCAGATTTGCAGAGACACCAAAGTCAGCAATCAAAAGTCAGAGATCTGAAATATAAACTCAAACATTTCTCCTCAAATTCTCCTAAGAACAAATGATCTGAGCTATTCGATCTACACAGCTCTCTACTCTTACTTTATGTCATTCTCCTAAGGAACTTTAGGAGGAACGTCAGTTTCGAGGACTCCATTAAGGAGTGATGACATGTTCCTCTAGTAGACCGCAGTGTGTTCCTGTAGATGAACTGAAGCCACTACACATGAAACCAACATCTCCCTCTCATGCACAAACATTTTTGTTCAAGCGCTCTCGAGAAGGTTTTGAGGGCTGACACAAGCGTTCCTTTGAGATGATGTTTGTCCCTGCCCCCCGGTTAGGTCTCGCTCTCTTCTCCAGCTGTCTGTGAATGAACGAGCTCCAGGCTTTTAGCAGCTATTGTGATGTCAGCGAGACCATCAATTAGACTGTCTGAAGTTTTATCACCAGCGATCCCTCCTGCTTCAGCCTCTCTCCTGCGGCTTCAGACTGCGCAGCGGCGCGGGTCACGGTGAGGTTAGTGCCAACCGAGGGAACCTTTTTAATGCCGAACGGGTCACAGAGGGCCATGTCAAAGGCAAGTACAGAGACTCCATACTCAAACGGCACAGAGGAGTGAGAGTTAACAGTACCCATATGTGTTTGATATTAGGCCATGGCGGGCGATCCTGCATGAAAGCTGGAGGAAAAGAAGCGGCCGAGTGCGCAGAGGGCGACTCAATGGGACCGGTCATTAGATCCATGCACAACTGGAATGAATTTGAGCTGTAATCCCTCCTGAAGCCGTCATACATGCCCTTACCTTCCATTAACTTTTAACGCCCGTAATCTGCACTTTCAAAGTGACAAGCTTCGATTTAACAAATGTACAGCTGGGAAAGAGACATCAAGAAAGCACAGAAATATTTGTAGCTTTCTTTGTCTGAAAGAGGGAAACACTTGGATGAATGATGGACACAACGCTGCTCAACATGTCACACAAAAAAAGAAAAAAGAGAATTCTGCATCAAAGCCTCACACGCTAAAATCATCAACGTGTATGTGTGTGTGTGAGTGTGTGCGTTTCTCACAGGTGAGATGAACACATGAACACACAGCTCCATAATGACAGTAACACACCTCTACACTTTGAAGAACGCTTTCTCACATGCATTATTACGATTATTATTGTTGTTATTTTTATACAAGTGGTAGTATTGTACATGTATTATTGCATGGCTCTCTGGAATACTTGGTTGTGATTGGTCAGTCATGGCATTCTGCTGTCAGTAGAGCTCAACAGCCTCCAGAAGTAAAAATCCTATTTCTTTTCTCCCTAGGTGAATTGATTATTAGTCAATAACTAATCTTTAAAAACAGACCTACCATGAGGTTGTTAATCGATGGAATATGTTTCTGTTGAAGACATCAGTCCATGTTATTTCAACTTTATTGTTTAATAAGCATGTTTAATAGCAGAATTCCTGGTGAAGATCTACACTACCCATGATCCTACAGAGAAATCCACCAATCAGAGGAGCGCTCTGCAGCTCCGCCCACTCCCGTGATGTACTGTGAATGACACAATCAAGTTGCTCGCCTTACACTCTCAAACTACTGATATATTTGTATATATCTGAATATTTTGCAATAAAATTGAACTATATTGTTTCTAAACTTATAATAAACAACTTTTAAAGCAATAGTTTTTAATTTGATTACATCATTCACAATGTTTCATGGGATTGTAGTTCATTCCCTCATTAAAGACAGTAAGTACACAGTCTTGTATCTTTGTCTTTTTGTCTGATTTTCAAACACTTTTTGCTTCAAATCAAAGTTTGTAATGATTCACCTCAGAGCTGGCTGCTTTGGTTCATGATGCACAACTTGTTTATGAAGGACTTTATGAAATCTCTATAGAAAATATTTAATGGGAAAATACTTCTGGAACCAAGATGGCTGAACAAGTGTGCGTGCATAAGTGGAATAATCTACATTCAGCTGGTTATTATTGCAAAATAAACCCCTTCAGGGTAAAACAAATCACCTGTTTGGGTCACTTGATTCAATTATATTATTTTATTATTAAAAAACTACATAAAGTGTGAAAAAACACAGTGAAGCTCACAGCACAAGAGTGATTTATGAATTTCTTTGGGAGAGGACTGACCCGTTCATGTCACACACACACACACACACACACACACACACCAGAGACCAAACCGCAATCACCTCACTGTATTCAGATGACATGGGCAGTTTTAACACAGAGTCTCGTGTCGTTTCTTACACTGTTAGACTCTTTATTGAAGCCGCGGAACAAACGTTTGAGAGACACACACACTCACACCCCCGCCACTGCGCTCCGCATGGAAACCCCACGCTGTCTTCAAACAAATAATTAAAGGCAAGGTGAAAGGTCACAGCAGGGTCATTTCTCTGGTTGTGTCTTTACTGCCGCCAACAACAAACCCTCATGAGAGAATCTGTAATGCTGCATGTGCACGAGAAAAACACATTAAAGCAATGAAGTCGTTGTTTAGAGTGAAAACAATCAGATATGTTAGACAAACTAATATTATGGGATGAGCGAAAGAATAAAAATTACAGTTATCTTTACTGTTGTTCGTTATTTTATCTACAGGTTGTTCTACAATTACAAACTGTTTCAAACAAACAGCACATTAATTCAGAGCAGTGATTAAAACTGACTGGAAATTGTTTTTAACGCACAGAACCGGTGTGTTCAATCGGAACCGAGTTTCAGATAGACCAGGATAAAAATAGAAAATAAATGTCATTTTCTGAAGGCTAAGCTTCCCCTTTCACTAACACTAACAGAGTTTCAAGCTGTATTTTGTACCCTATCCATGCAAGAGGCAGATATTCCTTCTAAAACACACAGACGCAGTGAGTGCTGGAGGCCACTTGTCTTCACTGTAGCGTGGAGCTCCATCAACATCCACAAGTCTCACTTCATACACGTTTAGCACGGGATTCTCGCGAGACGATGGCCCGTCATCACACCTGCTAAGGTCCTCAACATTCCTGCCCTGAAAACTACAATCTGCCCTCATCTGGTACGTTTGGACAAAAATGTCCTTTAAATGTATTCATTATTTCATCATGTCATATTCATACATTTTAGTCAGTTTTACTCTGATTAAAATGGCATTTATATTTAGTCAAAAAACAAACAAACACATTTTTTAGTTAACAATAATGAGTAAAATGGCAAACATATATTAAACTGTTACAGAGCAAACTATAACTAAATAACCCAGTACTGCATACAATTATTTAAACATGTATCACACATAATAAAGATGAATAAGTTCAATATGTAACATTTAAAAAAGCTGATCTCCTGAAATAAACGTACATAATGAATCTACTGAAGTATTCAATACTTTAGAAGTGATTCTGTTCTGAATTCCTTACATTTAGACAGTTTAGGATATTGTGTTACGTGTAGCGTGTTTTTAAGTAAAGGCATATTCACAGCATCTGTTCATTGTCTTTATTGTCTGTGCAGATATAAGTTGTAATATGATGTTAATGTTGTTAATATATTGATTAATGTCACATATATAGGATGTGTTTGAGTGAGGTAATTAACCCGTTAGTAAAGTTCATCGAACAGCTGTTCAGCAGGAAATACACAACGTACTATGACTGGATTATATACAGCAATTCTAATCTTAATATCTTGCAATATTATATTTTCTTGTCATATATTCATATACAGTTTTAATTTAATCATCATGATCCAAATGTATAAAAAACCAGCATCTTCGTCAGTAATTGTGTTGATGAGATTAACGCTGGTGTAACATAATCTGATCACTGTTTATAAATCAAAGCTCCATCAGATCCAATAAACTGTCATGACCTCCACATGCTTCAGTTTCAAGAACAACACAATCAACCCACCAAAACTAATGCAGTTACTCTCTAATGAGACTTCAAACCAAATAAATAGACAAATAAATAAACACAAATACAGAGATAGCTTGAGGGAGGAAACACACGTCAACTTTGACCCAGGAAGTGTGCGCAGATTATGAGGGCGCAGCTGTAACAGGATCAGACCTGCGACAGCACGGCCAAACACACACAAGAGCTGTCTGTCTGCTCATCACACACATCTGACAGACAGACAGACAGACAGAGATCTGTTTCACTTGCTTCTTTAAGTTAAAACAGGAGTGCTGAGACGAGCGTGACCTCACCCAATTTACATGACACAATTTAATGAGTTGCTAATTAAAACAAATCAATAATACTGCAGCACTCGCACATTCTCGCTGTCGTTCGCTCTCGGGAGCTCGTCTCATTTCATTCAGCAATTAATGCTTCTTAAAGTGATATTCTGAGTTCAGTACAAGTTAATCTCAATCAGCAGTATTTGTGTCATAATGTTGATTACCACAAACATTTATTTCAACTCGTCCCTTCTTTTCTTTAATAAAAGCACAAATGTGTGTTCAGTGAGACACTTACAATGGAAGTCAATGGGGTACATTTTTGAAGAGTTTAAATGCAGAAATGTGAAGATTATAATTGTATAAAAGCACTTACATTAGTTATTTTATTAAAACTTGTGTGTTATTTGAGCTGTAAAGTCGTTTTAGGGTTTACAGCGTTACGTCGTCATGACAGTGAAGTTGTAAAATTGTCTATATCTTTCCACAGATGTGGTTATTAAGTGATTTTCTCACAGTAAAATCATGTTAACACACATATTGTTTATGTCTTGTGTCTATACTTTTGAAACAGTGAGTATTTTAATGTTTACAGATTGACCCCATTGACTTCCATTGGAAGTGTCTCACTGGAACACAGATTTGTGCTTTTTTAAAGAAAAGGAGTAATCAACATTATGACACAAATACTGCTGATTGAGATTAACTTGTGTTGAACCTGGAATATTCCTTTAATGCAAATGTTATTTTCTGACACTGATGATGCATGACATTATGAAGGCCGCTTGGTGTGTGGTGTGGTTTCTCCACCCACAATGAAATCTCATTGGTCCAAAATCCCGCTCCACCTAACAGTACATTATTCATCAATGTGTTCTGATTGGCTGTAATTGTGTGCATTTTCACTTTCAGTGAGGACGGATGAATTGCTAGTACGCACATGGTGAAAGAAGGTACAGACAGTGTTGGGAGCGAGCGAGGAGAGTCACAGGCCAGGCGGAGGGTCCGAATCCACCCCAGCTGTCAGCTGCCCGTCAAACACCTCGCACAGCGGCCACAGGAAGGGCTGTTGATGCGTCTTTGATCCTACGAGCGGCAGCAGCTGGTTTGTACAGTGAGACTTTGTTCTTGCAGTTTTGCTCTTTCTCTGACCTGCGGCACAAAACCACCAAACAGCCCCTCTCTGCACTTGCACTGGCCATTCAACATGCTCTGACAACTGCAGCGGTTCGTCTCGCAGGCAACTGATGCTGCGTCCTGCCTCTCTTCAACACAGAGCGCAAATCAGAGCCAACGCCGCCGCGGGCGTCAACACACCTGAGTGAAGAACTACACCAGCAGCTCTTTAATCCCTGTCTCTCGCTGTCTCTCCTCTCATAGGCACCTCTGCTCTGGAATGTTTTGTGTTGTTTTTGATTGTCACAGGGATCAGAAACTCGACCATATTTTCAGCTCTCACAGAAAATCCCTGAACACTCTCTCTCTCTCTCTGTTACCACAGCAGTGGGACAGTCGTAACGAAAAATTGATAAAGTCATATACACACAATAAATATTGAAATAGTTTGTTTATTTTACTCTTTGTTTAGATGATCATAGTTTTAAATATGTAATCATTTGTATTTGTAGGGGTCCAAGCACTGAAGGTCCTGGAACACTACTGTATTTGTGATGATTTTTGGACAAATACAGTCATACTGATTTTCTGATTATTATTATTAATATTATGCCATAAGATTGTCAAGGCAAGTCCCAGAGACACCAGATTTGGCAAGATGGTCCCAAATACCCCCACTAATCAGGCGTTCACACACACAGCATCTGACTCTATGTGGTGCTATAATACACAATTTAACGTTTTCGCTAATATCTCCGCAGCTGTATGGGCTTTAATCAAAATTATTAATATTACTGATTCACTGAGTGAAGCAGAAAACAAAACATATATCTCTGATTTCATTTACGTCTGTAAAATATTTCCACCATTTTGAGTTTTCACAAAACATACTTCTAACTGCTCCTGGATCGTTTCTGCACGAAATGTGAATTGGGCCACGCCCTAAAAAAATCAATTGCTTATATCTTCTAAATGATTTGAAGAAACAAAATTCTTTTGATAACTTTTTGTCACAAGGGTCTCTTGATGATACAAGCAAAAATGTGTACAAATTGGACAAACAGTCTAGGAAGAGTTTGAAATTACTTGAAATTATTCAAAAGGAATAATTTTTTCTCCACTTTTCTTAACTGCTTGGACCCCGATAATTGCCAATATATTTACAATGTATTTTCATATAGTTAAATATTGAAAGTCTGGATCTGGAACAAGCAAGCCATCCATCCATCCATCCATCCATCCATCCATCCATCCATCATCTATCTATCTGTCCGTCCATCCCAACTGTATATTTCTTCTCAACCCAACAAAAATTCACAATTCTCTAAATTAGCAGAGTGTATCAATGAAATCAAAGATTGGATGGCCAGAAATTTCCTTCTGCTCAATTCTAACAAAACAGAGGTACTAATTATTGGACCAAAAACCTCTAAAAACAAGCCACTAAAATATAATTTGTCTCTCGATGGATGTACTGTTACATCGTCTTCTACAGTGAAGAACTTAGGTGTTATATTTGATACCAATCTGTCCTTTGAAAATCAAATTACCAATGTTTGTAGAGCAGCATTCTTCCACCTCAGAAATATTGCTAAATTACGACACATGCTCTCTGTTGCTGATGCCGAAAAACTATGGAATAGTCTCCCTAACACTGTTCGGGACGCAGACACACTCACTCAGTTTAAGTCTAGGCTAAAGACTCATCTAATTAGCCAGGCATACACCTCATTTATCCATCAACTCACAATTAGGCTGCTTTAGTTAGGTCTGCTGGAACCACAAACATTGATCTATAACTCTGCAATAAACTGAATAGCATCTACGCTAATATTATTCTATTTGTATCCCCGTCTCAATGATTCCATGATTCATATCCGAGGTTACCAAAGATGGCCAGATCCAGTTACGTTCCTGCTTGGAGTCGGACTCCACTGCTACGTGTCTCTGAGTGATGACGACAAACTACAGCCAGTGCCAGCCAGACATCACTTCAGTCTTTTACGATGGACTTCAGAGGATGAACTGATGCCAACACCAATTGTAAGTCATCGGATACTTCATATGCCACTGCCTGAACCTTGGATTTAGGATGGACCCCACCGAACCTCACCAAAATGACCTGACGGTTGAACTGTAATGCACCTCATTAATCTCTGCCTGCATCACCTGTCTAATGATGGACTACACTCTTATAATGAAATACATAGACTATCAATTAATTACCAACAAAAGACTGCATCAGCCAACTAACAAAGCACAATGCATCAATGTGAACTTCTGCAGTTAATCCAGGATGAACTTCAAAGTCATTAGTCATTAATCTTACAGTTCTTACAAAATCTTTATTTTAAACACTGACCCTTAACACTTACTTAGTTTAATAATTTAAACCATGACCTGCACTGCACATAAATAACTAATATTGTCATTATATTCATGTTGTTTAATCAGAGGGGAACTGGCCCCCACAGTGAGTCTGGTTTCTCCCAAAGTTATTTTTCTCCATTAATCAACATCTTATGGAGTTTTGTGTTCCTTGCCACAGTCACCTTCGGCTTGCTCACAGGATTTCTAAATACAAATATTATTTAATTATTTATTTTTATACACAATTTACAATCATATTTAATCAAACTACACAATGATGACTCTAAGACTTTATAGATATTACAGTTTCATTTTCTGTTAATGCATCATTTTCTGTAAAGCTGCTTTGAAACGATGTGTGCTGTGAAAAGTGCTATACAAATAAAAATGACTTGGCCCGGAGAACACGACGGCTGTGTTTTTCAAAAACTATTTGAAATGTGGACTTGTCGGACCACAAAACACGGTTCCACTGTTCCATCTCAGGTGAGACCGAGCACAGAGAAGTCAGCAGTGCTTCTGGACAGTGTTGATGTATGGCTTCTCCTTTACATAGTAAAGTCTTAACTTGCATCTGTGGATGCAGCGGCGAGTGGTGTTGCCTAACAAAGGTTTAATAAAGTTATACCAAGCCCACGTTCATGATATCCATTACAGATGAATGACAAACTTTTAAGACAGTGACGTCTGAGGGATAAGAGATCACGCGCATTCAGAAATGGTTTTCGTCTTGCCCTTTACGCACCGAGATTTGACCAGATTCCTTGAATATTTTAACTATATTGTGCACTATAGAGGGTGAAATGTTCCAAATCCATCCAATTTGTCTTTGGGGAACACTGTTCTCAAAGTGCTGGATTATTTGCTGAAGCATCTGTTGGTAAATTGACAAGTCTCAAATGATCTTTGCTCTTAAAGGACTACGCTGTTTTTGGAGGCTCCTTATGTGTATACTATGACACGATTACCTCACCTGTTTAACATCTCCGGTTTCACATTGCCTTGTTATTTTAACTCGTCAAATTTTTATTAGTCTTAAATTGCCCGTCTCAACTTTTGTGGAGCATGTTGCAATAATCTGATTTAAACTTACTGTACATTTAAAAAAAAAAATCAATAAATAAATAAAAGGTAAAATATCATATAATGTGTAGTTGTAATGTTTTTATTAGCATTTTTCATACTGTCCCAACTTTTTTGGAATTGGGATTGTCTATATATCATG
Source organism: Myxocyprinus asiaticus (assembly GCF_019703515.2). Lineage (NCBI taxonomy): Eukaryota > Metazoa > Chordata > Actinopteri > Cypriniformes > Catostomidae > Myxocyprinus > Myxocyprinus asiaticus. The sequence goes on along the minus strand of NC_059363.1, from coordinate 47,149,797 downwards.
ACATTTCTCTGCTACATTCAAAATGTTTTGGGATTGAAGATCAGTGATAAAAAATGCCTAACAATGGCTTTATCTCGCAAATATCATTGCATCAAACCACATTATTTACAGTCAGTGTTCTTGTGCTTTGTGCCATGTACTTCTAAAAAAAATGAGTACCATGATATTTCCCCATAACAAGTTGAACTACGGAGTGCAACAGGGCCAATATCAGTGCAAAATACTGAATAAATACTGATTAAATACTGATAAAGGGCGTACGTTTTTTTTTTTTTTTTTTTTGAGGGGGTCATGTAATCATTAAATATAATAATAATAAAAAAAAATAATATCACAGCATTACAGTGATGAAGAGTAATGGCATTTTCTCAGAGAAAGCAAAGCAAGGAAAATAACTACACTAGCATGATAGTGAGTAATAGTATATTTTTATTCCAATAAAGCAAAATTTTGGTAGAATTCGATTTTTTAATTCTATATAAGCCATTAACATGTAATGGTGAGTGCTTTAACGGTAGTTTGGGGACAAGGCACCGGTGCCCGATATTCAGTTCATCAGTCAAACCTCTCAGTTCAGCGTCTTTCATTTACTGCAGTCTGTGAGGACTCACACATCAGGGTCACACACCCATAACCCCCTGTCCCTGTCACCCTTCTCATGCTGTGAAGAGGCATTCAGGTGGTTTTGTGGGTGACTGAGAGAAAACTGAGAGCTTTCACATTAAATGGAGTGTCAATTGAGTGTGTGTTAAAGAGAACTCAAAATAACAGCAAATAAATTGCACAGTGACCTATGAGCCTAAAATAGCACAATACATTGATCATCAAATTAAAAAATCTTACATTAAAGTCAAACAACAATAAACAAACTGTCAATGCTTGTATATGCACTCTGCCGGAGCAGTTTTACATTTCTGTGAGGCGGCAAATGCAAGTATTTTCATGTGCGTGGAGTTACACTGCTGCGGTTTAATAGCCTCTTCGGGGTGCTTCGATTTTTAAATGGTTTCAAATCAAATGGCATTGAACATCTAATTATTGTACATAAATATGCACACCAGAGGAAAAGGGAAAAAACACCTGGAATCATTATCATATTTAATGGTGTAACAGTCACATGAAGTCCCTTTTTGCAACCTGAACTTCTTCAGAACGCAGCACAATGAATGAAACACAATGCAGGTGTTTTGATATGCATTTATAAAAATGTACGTTCTTAATAACGTTACTTGGTGTCTAAATTTTAAAATCCGCGCGAGATGCTAAAAGAAAATTCAGAGCTTCAGCGGTCAAAGACGTCCGTCCAGCGCATATTAATAGTAGAAAACAGCGCAGGCAAATACAAAAGCATGCTTGAACAGCCCCTAGCTCGCCCTATACTTGAAAAACTGACCCAAACCCGGCTGGAAAACCCGATGGTTTGTTGGGACTCGTCAAGTTTGGGTCAGCTTCAACACTTCTATTGCACGTGTAGAATAACCGAATCGTGATTTTATCTATCCGTGCACATCCCGACACTGCAAAAAATCATTTCTTAATTAGTATTTTTCTCTTGTTTTCCAGTACAATTATCTCAACTTTCTTAAAACAGGAAAATTTACTTGACAAGCAAAACTGCATGAGATATTTTGTCTTGTTTCTAGAGAAATCTAAGAAATTTAATTCAAAGGGCAAAGAAGTTTATTTTTCTTACACCATTGGCAGATTTTTTTTGTCTTGTTTTAAGCGTAAAGTTTAAAACATTTGTCCGATTTCTCTGTAAACAAAACTTAAAATATTATGCCATTTCACTTGTCAAGTAGTTATATCTTGTTTTAAGAATAATTCGATATTTTTACTGGAAAGCAAGACAAAAATACTAATTAAGAAAATGATTTTTTTGTAGTGTATTATGGACAGCATGCTAAATCTGTTTACCTTAATGCGCTCCAGGACTATATGAACCTGTACAGTGAACTCGTAATATTGTATTTAGACAGTTCAACTAATTTGGTAACAAGGTTGCAAAAATTACGAATGACATAAAATAAATGTAAAATAAAACAGCTCATAAAATATTTTGTTTAACCATCAGAGATGGATGAGTTAGGAATGTCTTTTCACAGACACTTTGTTGTAAAAGCATAAGAAATGTACATAATTTGTCAAGAGTCTCAAGCCCTATTTTATACCTGATTCATGGAAACGCATCTGTGCTGCTGTCAGAACCCCGTGAACTCTCTCAAACTGATAAACTCATTCTTTTAAATGCTGATTGTCAGCCTCTTTTGTCTAGGGCCTCCTCCCTCCCTCTCTCTCTCACTTTCTCTCTCTCTCTTTTCCTCATCTTCCTTCCAGCTCACACTATGTTCATTTGCAGTGTCAGCAGAAAGACGGCCCACTCTCTGTCTCTCTCTCTCTCTCTCTCTCTCTCTCTCTCTCTCTCTCTCTCTGAGCCAGCTTTATTTCACTAATGTGAGCAGTATTTCCTCTATTCTCAGTGTGAGGAGCAGCAGATATGTGTCTGTCTATAAATAACATCAGTGCTGGAAAGAGCCTACCGATCCGTCTGACATACACACACACACACACACACAGGAAGCATTTCTCCATACATCCTCAACAGAACCAGCCAAAGCAAAACACTCTCACATGGCCGTTTCTCGTGCGGTATCTGGTGAGACAACAGATGCGTGTTGTGTGCATGACCGAGTATGAAGACCAGTGTGCACACTAAAGCACAACGGCAGCTCATGAACACAACCTTTACAGAACAGACGTTATACTTCAGCTTTGTGTGACTTTTCCTTTTACACGCCACATACAGACAGAGAGAGTGTGCATTGATTTTTCAGCTCTATAATAAAGAACAGATAGAATTCAGCAGAACACCTCACGATATATCCATTCATGATGTATATTCTCATTTGTGGCTTTTCATTAACAAACAACACTGCTGTGAAATTGCTCTAATGACAATGTAATAAAATTGCTATTCCACTCACAGAGGCGTGGCACCATTCCTTATGTGCCATACCTGCACATGATATAAATTAACTCACTTATTCCACCGTCTGCTATTGGCAACTTTTCTTTTTACAGTCTTTTCCTCTGTTTGCTGTTTCCCCCTCCAAACTAAATTTACTATCCCAGAGCAGTTTCACCCGTGACTCCCTGACTCACTTTCATCTGAAGTTTACAACATTAAAACCAGCACATTTACATACTGCGTTTGCACATTCCACTGTTTCCGTTTCTCTTTCTGAACTAGCATAATGTACTGCTAATCATCCATATATTTATTAATTTTACAGTAGGTGGGAATCGTACAGTATATTATTGATTCCAGTTGCGATTCTGATTCCTTAACAGTTCTATTATCTATTTGTAGTTTTAAAGAAAAATATTTGGAAATAAGAAATGCATTTTATATGCATTTACTACATTTATTTCCACATTACAAGATCATTTCAGAATTCAACAGAGCAAATGTGTCAGAGATACACTTAAAACAATTCTTGCAAAAAACATGTTCAAACAGACTTTTTAATGACTTTTCAAAGACTTAAGAGGCATTAATGCAAGCCAATAATTGGTCCTACTGTAAATATATTAAATAAATAAGTAAAATGATTAAACTCATTTTATTACATTTTTATATATAAAACTCCACTGATTACAACACATATTGTCATATTAACAACCAGTCAGAAACATTACTGCCTGATTTAAATGTCACCTTAAACTTTACATATTATGAGCTAAACATGATGGAAGTCAGATTCACTAAAAAGAACCAACTCATACGAGTCATTTGTTTGGGAATCAGATTACACTGGTTTGACTGACAGTGTTTATTGCTGCCTTACTCAGCGGCAGCGCTGCCACGCTACTGAATCTACAGTCAAAATCAATCCATTTTAGCACCGTGTTCCGTTTGCTTCGGCGGAAAATGCACGTTCAAGAACTGTTAACTTAACCGAAAGTCCTGAAAATCATTTGGATTCTGTAATTTTTTTTAAATGGAAACGGTTTCGAAAAGAATAGGTTCTCGGTTCCCAACTCTAGTAGTGACTGTTCAGGACAAGCAGGCCTGAATTAACAGGTCGATAGGTTAATGATTAAACACTGATTGAGGACTGAGTGTATAATGTGGTCAGCCAGACTCATTAAAAATATGAAATGCTCAAATCACAGCACTAGACTGAAAGAGCAAAGATGTCATGAAGATGATTCGATAATACACAGCTCTGCATTGAGTACAGACTCGGAATAGACCCTGTTTGGCCTAAATGTGAGGTGTATACTAGTCAAATGCAGACTTGTATGCTAAAAGCGGATCAGCGCTGTGGCAGTAGGGGAGATTTAAGATCAAATGAACCTGGAGGGGGGGGGGGCTGTGGGCACTTGGGAACCGACAACAGAGTCAATTCTGCTATTTAACTGGCAATTAGCGCTCCCTAAATGCAAGTGATGCTCATGATGTTGCTCTACCAGCAGCTCAGAGCTCCACCCGCTCCAGTCGTCCTCTCGCGCTGTATATTTAGAAAGTAGAGGCCACGATGTGACCGCCACCGCGACCCCCCAGAGATTCTAGAAAAAGACTCGACAGCTTCATCTAGGTCAAAGTTAAATGGATAACCAGCAACTTCACTCAAACATCCTCCTAGTGTCACAACAGACAGACAGACAGAGAGTGAGACAGACTGTGAGTGTATGAAAGCAAGGGAAAAATAAAATATAAAATGTGTTTTTAAACTCACTGACTCCAAATTTTCCCAGGCTCTGATGAGGAAAATAAAAATCTTCACAGGCCAGTTTATATGTTTTTGCATTTGGAAAATATTAGCCATTATTTTGTATTTCATAACAGCTGGTGGTGCCAAGTGGAAGAGTCGTTAAAAGAGAAAGTTAATCTGTTTGTTTCAGACTCATTTGAGTTTAGAGAGAGAGAGATGAGTCACGATCAGATACTGCTTATATACATTATATCTCTATATCTATTCGTGCATTATATATAAGTGTAACTACATACATAAAGGATAATAGAAGAAAGCAATGTCCTAAAAGCTGGCTTTCAATCCATGCACTTTTATTCAAATAGATGGAAACAAGAAGATGCAATTGAAAAATGCATATGCTCGCTTGAGCTGAATACATTTTTAATTTGATGAGAAGACATGTGCATAAACTACAATTGTAACAATCCAAAGAAACAAAGAAGAAATTACTTGATTTTGATAAAGACAATGAAACCTATTGTTGAACCGTTTAGAAAGCTTGAGGGGGCATCAGTAAGATTGAAATAATATCTGGGGTCAAAGGTCGGCCCCTAATAAGCCACCTATTCCACTCTATTTTCTAGCTTATTAGTCATAAGAGCTTCCATGAGAGACAGACAGGTAAAAATAAAGCTTTCTCACTGTTGTGGGTGTCACGTGACCTGTGAGACAGACCAGTAATAACAGGCAGATCTGTGCCCACTGCCTGTCTGTCTGTCTGTCTGCCTGCCTGTCTCTGTGTTCAGTGTGTTAGCAGAGGCGTGTTGCTGTCAGCATGTGATCAGATCTCCTTTAGACACATGACAGGTCTAAACTCAACCACAGCTGTCTCTCTCTCTGTGTCTGTCTGTCTCTCTCTCTGAGGTTAGACAGGACTTCTGAACATTCTCCTCTTTAAATAACCATCAGCTAACTGTTATAGAGCTCTCGATATCATGCCAACATCTCAAGCGAGTGTAAATATAGAAGGAAATGTCTCTGAGATCTAACTGAGACATGTTGACTAACTGCCTAGACCAGAGAAAAACACACACACATTACATGTGAATGGATGCTGCGTCACAATATCTATTCATTATCCTGTGCTCGTGTTTGGGGAACAACCAGCTATAACCCATAACCTCAGAACATGAAGAACAGTGGAGAGAGAGATGGAGAGGTGTCCAGGAGGAGACACAGAACGCTCTGATTGTCCCTCTGAACAAAGACACGATTCACAACGTCCAACTCAAGAGCAAAGAGCCCTCTACTCCTGTCTGTCTCTCTCTGTATCAAAGGCAGGATTCACACAATCACAGGAGGAATCTTCTACAGGAATGTCAGGTGGACAGACAAGACCTGAATGAGACCTGAGCGCACAAGCGGCACCACATTTAACTGACCTGAACGCTGAACTGATAGAGAAAGAAATGCATTTTTCTGTTCTGAATCTCAGATCAAAGGAAACAAATGAGATCTTGTTATAGTAATATCTCCTAGACAGCAATGATATGAAATGGAGAGCAAATGATATTTAGAGCTCTATACTCTTAAGACCAAGTATATTTCGGTTGTCCGCGTTGCTGATCGGATCGTGCACAGTATGCAGGATGCATATTTCGTCATTAGGACTGTCCGCAAGCGGCCCAGGTTTTCTCAACATGTGGACAGTCCTTGTCTTTGTGCATTGTTGGCAAGTGCACTTGTGATTGACTGAATTAAAAGAGTATCGCAAAGCAGTTGTAGTGCGCATGCGTTGAACGTGTTCGTATTCGCTCGCGGTCTAAAGAGTATACTTTGAAAGGCTGAGCGCCTCAGGATCACAGGGCAACGAAGTATACTCGAGCCTTTACTGTATGTCAACAATATGTGACTCATTTGGGTCTATTTTTATTCCTCTTGAGAAATTTTAGGAGAAACATCTAAAACATGCTTGATACCAGTGTCAGAAATGAGCTTTTCCAGCTTTCAGTGACGCCATACCAATGATGAGGTTTAAACTTTCCCGAAAGTTTGCGAAGTCCTGATCCACGACTACAGCGGATTGTATCCCGCACACTGGCAAAAGCAGCCTGCGTTATTCCCGTCTCGCATGCAAAACGCTTCATTGCTATGTAAAATCAGAAAGGAAACTAGCCAAGGTGAGAAATTATCACATTAATATTTCTTTGTGAACGAAAAGATATGTGGCATATTGCAGTTTTTCTTTTTGCTTTGCCCTCTGTATTTATTTTGAATGTATTTTTTTTAATTAGATGCTAATTCCATGACTGAAGTTTATTTCTATGGACAAGCCACTATAATGAACAAACATTTATTGTTCATTTGACTTAATTGTGTCATTGTTATTTTGCATACTCATATTGCATAGTCCATCGCGCAAAATAAAATTGATCCGTTAAATTTTATAATTCCCGGAAACGCACCAACATTTCTTAGCAGAAAGTCTCATTTGTCCCCTGGAGATTATTTTTAGGGGCATTTTTTTCCTATATAAGGGCATTTTTTTCTAACCTTATAAAAGGACCCTGTGTGATCCTTTTAAAATGATAGTTGACCCAAAAATGAAAATTCTCTCATCATTTACTCACCCAGATGTGTATGACTTTCTTTCTTCTGCAGAACACAAATGAAGATTTTTAGAAGAATATTTCAGCTCTGTAGGTCCATACAATGCAAGTGAATGATGACCAGAACTTTGAAGCTCCAAAAAGCACATAAAGGCACATAAACTCCAGTGGTTTAATCCATGTCTTCTGAAGTGATATACAGTAATAGGTGTGGGTGAGAAACAGATCAATATTTAAGTTCTTCTTCTTTAGTTTTTTTGGTGATTCACATTCTTCATGCATATTGCCCCCTACTGGGCAGGGAGGAGAATTTATTATAAAAATTGACCTAAAGATTGGTCTGTTTCTCACCCACACCTATCATATCACTTCAGAAGACATGGATTAAACCACTGGAGTCTTATGGATTACTTTTATGTTTCCTTAATGTGATTTTTGGAGCTTGAAAGTTCTGGTCACCATTCATTTGCATTGTATGGTCCTACAGAGCTGAAATATTCTTCTAAAACTCTTCATTTGTGTTCTGCAGAGGAAAGTCATACACATCTGGGATATCATGCGGGTGAGTAAATGATGAGAGCATTTTCACTTTTGGGTGAACTATCCCTTTAAATCACATACTTTAATGAATGAAATCTAAATAACAAGATGATGTAGGCTGTTACCAATAAAATTCAGTCAACTAATATTTGTAGTGTTGGGTATAGAGACACTGATCTCCGAGTTTAATTTGATTCAATATTGATTCATTTGGGAATATTTCAGTTACAATGTCAAGACGCATGTTTCAATAATTATATAATTGCCTGTTTTCTTCACTGCATAACATGCATTGTGACTGAAACACATTCCGGGTTCACTTTTTTCTCATTCATGCATTTCCAAATATTTTTGACTGTCAAGCTAATGTACAAAACTATTATAATGAAACGACACGGAGGACTTGGCAACATCTGCAGGACAGATAGTGTGCTACAAATAATGTGAAGCAGAAAAGTTCACGTGTCCACTGAAAACAGGCAGAGATTGTTATGTCAAATGTTAGGAATCAAAATTGAAACGGTCAAATGATGACTGTGATGTATGTATTTGTAATGAAGCCTAGAATATAGGAACTCATTACTGGGGCATTTTTGCCATTTCTGACCCTGGTTGACACCTTAAATGAAACATCTCTCTCTGTCCCTGTCTCTGCAGCTCTTGCAGGTTCAGCAGGTTATTTCAGTATTAATCAGCATGACGCAGGCAGAGCAAGTCAATTTTCCGCTGCTGTAGGTGTGTGATGGCATGAAACTTTGGTTACTGCTGTAATTGAAACACTCTCCATGCTGCGAGCTGCGTTAAAGGCAGATAACAGCACTTCCTGTGGCCAATTTAAGTGCCTGGACTTCCTGGGGGAAGGTGAGGGGGGATTTCTTTCCAGATACGGCAGACAAATCAAACTAATTCTCCAGGCATGTTTCTCATTGTGAGAGAGGATGAAAATGAGGTGTAGGGGAAAAAATGAATCACAAAACCACAGAAATCAATTGACCCCGGGGTGGCGTGCGGGCCTGCGGGCTGATAAAGCCGAGAGCCGCCGCCTGCACCCGACAGATAGAGCGCTCTGTAAATGAGCCCGCTTTGATAAATATATTAAGGGAAGCTGAGAATAAAAGCCAGGGACTTCTCATTTGTAAATAGAAGCTCCACTACACGGAATTAGACTGATAAAATAGCGCTCCGTATAATTAAGTTTGTGTAAGGCCGGAAAATCTGTGCAAATACCTTCCCGGTGTTTTGAAAAGAAGCTGTCAGCTCAATTAATCTGAACATCGGCTGGAGAATGTAGCCAAAGAAATTAAGCCTGTGATAAAAAATAAGAGCTCAGGCGAGTATTTTGATAAATAATTCCTGTATCATTTCTTTGCCTCTGTGATCATTTTATTTAATCCACCACCTCCAGTTATGAGCTAAGCCATCTACAAAGACGCGGCGGCCAGTCAGAGCGCTGCACCGTTAATCCAAAGTGTTGTGCGGGGGGTGATGCAGGTTTAAGAATGTGATTGTCCTTTTTTCCCCATAAATGCATCAAAGAGAAGAAATGTGTTGTGCTAAACACATCGGTGATAAATCACTCTCGGACTCTAAATAAACACTTTTCAATCAGTGAAACTGTGAAACTGATGGCGACTGAGAACTCACCAGTTGTTGACTTGTAAGATGGTGAGACCCGTGTCCTGAGCGAGCTGCTTCTTCTGTTCTTCTGAAGGATATGGGTGCTGCAACACAACACAGGAGACAGAGAGACACGCTTCAGTCAGTCTGGACATTCTGATGTTGATCTATATGACAGGTTATTAATACTAATACACAGCTTCATTAGTGTCATGGATGAAGGTCTTCTAGCATGCAGCTAGAAGTGTAACATCAGCATTGTTGCATGTTTTGATAGTTTAGTAAAAAGTGAAGTTAGTGTTTTCTTCTCAATCTTTATCTAGCTATTCTGGTAAACAGCTGCCTCTGGAGCAATGGTACTTCATGACACAAACATACCACAGTTCAAAACCAAATATCACAATGATAACTGAGACCGGCGGTAGAAATTGACCAGGAGTGGAATTAAACAATCCCACCCAGTGTTAAAACACTGCAAAACATAATTCTCTTACTGAGTATTTTTGTCTTAATGTATGTACCAGTACAAATATCTAAACATCCTTAAAATTACATGAGAAGCAGAATGGCATAAGACAGTCATACTTGTTTTCAAAGAAATCTAACAAAATTTGGTGTGGTTGCTGCTTGAAACAATTTATTTGGTTTTAAGAATGTTTAGATATTTTTAATGGAAAACAAGATCAAAATACTCAATAAGAAAATTATTATTTGCAGTGAACAGACAGCACGTTTGAGCCCTGTCCTGCTCCACACACACACGAAAACACAAACCAAAATAGTCTCATGAAACACGTAATAATTTATAAGAGATGGTGAAAACGCATAATTTAAATGAATTAAAACCGACTGAATACCATTCACAACACTCTACACTGTCATTTAAGGGTTAAAACAGACTGAATACCGTTCACAACACTCTACACTGTCATTTAAGGGTTAAAACAGACTGAATGCCGTTCACAACACTCTACACTGTCATTTATGGGTTAAAACCGACTGAGTGCCGTTCACAAGACTCTACACTGTCATTTAAGGGTTAAAACCGACTGAGTGCCATTCACAAGACTACACACTGTCATTTAAGGGTTAAAACCGACTGAATACCGTTCACAAGACTCTAGACTGTCATTTAAGGGTTAAAACCGACTGAGTGCCGTTCACAAGACTCTACACTGTCATTTAAGGGTTAAAACCGACTGAATACCGTTCACAAGACTCTACACTGTCATTTAAGGGTTAAAACCGACTGAGTGCCATTCACAAGACTCTACACTGTCATTTAAGGGTTAAAACCGACTGAGTGCCATTCACAAGACTCTACACTGTCATTTAAGGGCTAAAACCGACTGAATACCGTTCACAACACTCTACACCGATATTTAAGGGTTAAAACAGACTGAATGCCGTTCACAAGACTCTACACTATCATTTAAGGGTTAAAACCAACTGAGTGCCATTCACAACACTCCACACTGTCATTTAAGGGTTAAAACCGACTGAATACCATTCACAAGACTCTACACTGTCATTTAAGGGTTAAAACCGACTGAGTGCCGTTCACAAGACTCTACACTGTCATTTATGGGTTAAAACCGACTGAGTGCCGTTCACAAGACTCTACACTGTCATTTAAGGGTTAAAACAGACTGAATGCCGTTCACAAGACTCTACACTGTCATTTAAGGGTTAAAACAGACTGAATGCCGTTCACAAGACTCTACACTGCCATTTAAGGGTTAAAACAGACTGAATGCCGCTCACAACCCTCTACACTGCCATTTAAGGGTTAAAACCGACTGAATACCGCTCACAACCCTCTACAGTGCCATTTAAGGGTTAAAACCGACTGAATACCGCTCACAACCCTCTACACTGCCATTTAAGGGTTAAAACCGACTGAATACCGCTCACAACCCTCTACACTGTCATTTAAGGGTTAAAACCGACTGAATACCGTTCACAACCCTCTACACTGTCATTTAAGGGTTAAAACCGACTGAATACCGCTCACAACCCTCTACACTGCCATTTAAGGGTTAAAACCGACTGAATACCGCTCACAACCCTCTACACTGTCATTTAAGGGTTAAAACCGACTGAATACCGTTCACAACCCTCTACACTGTCATTTAAGGGTTAAAACCGACTGAATACCGTTCACAACCCTCTACACTGTCATTTAAGGGTTAAAACCGACTGAATACCGTTCACAACCCTCTACACTGTCATTTAAGGGTTAAAACCGACTGAATACCGTTCACAACCCTCTACACTGTCATTTAAGGGTTAAGCTTCACGTGACACAACAGCATGATGTCGATTTCCGTGAAGCGCTTCTACAGGCGCAGCGCCAACAAAAGTGCCTCTGGTAAGAAACCTTTTTTACGTTTTTTTTTCATTGAAGCCTGTTTGGTTGGTAAGAGTAGCGTCTCTAGTTTCGTTTGATATCCCACTTTAAAAAATCCATACATTTTTCGTGTGTCAGCGCGATGATAAACATGATGTCCACATACGTGGAAAATGGGACCTTATTCCTTCAAAAGTTGAAAAAACATTTTGAATCATTTTCAACTCTAACACATCTGTGGGTCATTTCGCTTCATTTTAATATGCATTTTGTTATATTTTATTTTATAACTGTACAATACGGTTCTATTCATTAACATTAATAAATGCATTCATATATTTACTGCATTATCACATTGAGAATAAATGGGTTCATCCAAAAGCTGAAAATGTGTCTTTCAGAGGCTTTATATGGAGTTAGGATGAAAATAAGGTGCATTTCAAACTGTTCTGAGACCAGTGCAGACAGACAGCACACTGGAGGTTAAGTCATTCACTAAATAGGGAGCAAGGGAGCATCCTATAGCTCTCTATGCAGTTAAGTGCATTCACTCCTAAAATCTGATCAAAAGTTCAGTTTCAGGCTGCAGATGATGTTTGGATCACTCAACATGTTTGACAGACATGTGACAATGATAATCAGTACATAGATTCAGAATTTATAATGTATCATTTTATTTTAACATGGTTGGCAGTGATTGGATGATTGTGGACATTACTTTGAATCAGAATTATGTATTCAGCTTTATAGAAAATCAGCTGTAACATCTCAAAAACATGAATAATCAACACTCCTGGACATATAATAAACTATTTGATTTGACTTTCTATAGTTTGGTATTATTTAAAATTTCCCAACTTAGTCCCGCTGTCCACATATGAGAACATCATTTTTATTAGGAAAACTATTTGTTCTAGAATTATTTTATTTGTATTTTTTTCTTGTTTATTAGGTGCTACTAAAGGGAAATAAAAAATACAGCAGTCACACGGGGGTCTCAGGAGGTTAAGAAAGGAAACAAATGTTTATTTGTCTGATGTTTTTTTTTTTTCTTCAGTGGTACACAAATTTTCCTATTAAAAGTTTAGGGTTTGGGTAAGGGGTTATTGTACTTTTGTATGGTTATGTATGTTTAGGTTTAGGGTTAAACTTAAGAACAATCTTTCAAAACCCCAATGTTTCTCTTTCTTCTGTGATACACAATAGTGATTGTGTATAAAAAATTTGGTCAGGTTTAGGTTCATGTTAGGGGTTAATATCTTAATAAAATTCTTCACTCATTTCTTTTTCTCTATGGGAGTAAAAGTTGTAAATTTTTATACAAGCTAACTTCTACGTTTTTGATGATTTTGCCATACTATTATTACATCTTTTCATGAGACCGGGTTGCATTAACACACACAGATCTGTGCAGTACGGTGGTGATTTCTCGGTGTGCAGCTGAATTCTCCTGTCAGATTAAACTCAGAGCGGGTATCCTTCTAGAGAAATGATTTCACCTCATCCCTCATGTCATCCCTGTATGCAGGCCAAGCGCTAAAGCGAGACATTTGCTTTAAAGGTCTCGTATAGCCAGAAGTCGTACCTGCAAACACAAACCCCCCCGCACACGGATGCAATGATACAATTTGTGTCACTGTTCATCCACCAAACGTGACACGATAGAAGCGGTTGCCACCCGCGTCTCACGCATGACAAACAATAGTGATCCGCACTGACAGATGTCTTTAAGAGACAGATTAGGAATCAAACAAACGACACGCTACGCTTTTATTCACCCCTCACCACACGTGCACACCCACACAGACACACACAATTCTGCGGATAAACAAGTACGTCTGCTCTAGGTGTAGGTGGCATTATTCATGTCTGTTGTTTATAAAATGCTCTCTTTTCTAGTAGACCAGATTTACAAATGCGAAAGTCACATCTCATCTGGAAATACGAAAAAGAAACATATAAAATGATCTTGACAGAGACGCAAGTGAATTTTGACCCTGAGAACTGAATGGCTGAGGTTGTGCAATCCTGATTTAATTAAAGCGTGGGTGGAGGGAATGCTTCAGGAATGTGTTCAGTTAATCAAAAAACAGTTGTAAGATTGAACAAATAATGAAGGCAAAAGAGACGCATGAATCAGATTTCGACTTGTGTACACCGAAACTTTTAATATGCTAAAATCATTAACAAAGAAATATGATAATGGGCACACAGAAGTACATTTTGTGATTGCAAGGTGCTGACATGTGCTTGGCAAGAGACCTCAGTGTTTCTGCGCAGTTTGTGTGTGTGTGTGTGTGTGTGTTTACTGTACTTCACAAATGTGTCTCCAGAAGTCAGCTGAATCTAACAAAACCTCCTCTTTTGGAAAAAGGATTCATTAATCAATAAAATAATGTTTTTGTTTTTTGTTTATTTAATTCTAAAAATGCAAAAACGTTTATTTAAGCAGTAGGGTTTGGGTTAGTCTGTAGTTATTATAATATTTTCATAAAAACAACAGAAGGTCTAGGCTATGTGCTCATTTAGATACTTTAATGATTTATTAAGCATCAGCATCGGCAGATAACAATGCCCAACTAAGCCATTAACACAAGTGTTAGCTTCGCCTTGTGTCAATTTAAAAAATCTACCAAAATCATTGTAAATGGATAATAAGCAATGCACAGCAACTTTGTGCATGTCTCATATGCTTGCATTAAATTGTATATTTGTATATTGTATATGATACATCATCATACAGTAAAGCGTCCAATGAAAAAACAAGTGGAACCTGAAGAGAACTGTACCTGTACTTTAATTATTCATTTCAGCCTAATTCTCCTGCTCGCAGTGTGAATGACAGAGTAAAGTTAGCACACGCGATCAGAGAGATGATTGAACGGGTTGCAGTCGCTTCAAACTCAATCAATAGAGTGAATTACCCACAGCCGGAGCGATAGCCTGCTATACAGACTGACCACAGACTGAGAAGAGCTTCAGTCTATAAATTATCAGACAGAAAAATGAGCAGCTTATTTTACTGCAGAATCTACTGTTAATTATGCTGCAGCCTGTAAACGGCACACACACACACAAACAAACAGCAGTCCTGTGGGACGTGTTGGTGCATCATACAGTCTGCAGCAAGTGCATGTGAGTTTGTGTGTTTGCACTCTCTTGGCTAAATTACAGGGTGTGATGTGCTCTTCACTGCAACTTCATGTAATGTCCCCTATAGAGGCTGAACCCCCACTGCTCCCACACACACACTGGCCTTCCCAGCGGCGTGGCTGACCGTGCAGTTGATGGATTACTTCATCAGTTCAGCGCTCCACTACAATGAATTAAAGACTCCTGCAGTCTAATGGAAGCTGCACATTCCTGTGACCGCACTACTGCACACTTCTACCGACCAATTCACATACTAGTCATTCTAAATATTATGTGAGATAAGAATAAGTGCGTCCCAAATCAAAGTATATTAAAGATAGTATGCCAAATGTGTTGGATGATGCATTTTTTTGTTTTGTTTGTTTTTTTCAAAGTATGCATTCGTCCATCCTTTATCGCTAATATTACCAACAACTGCTTGCACTATGGAAGAGTTCGTGACCACTAGTTCTTTTAAATCTGCTGTGAAAATTAATTTTAAGATAACAAATTTAGCAAGATGCTAACACTTAAATGCTAACACAAACAATATGCAACAAAGCAGTCTGAAGACTCGATTTAAGACTTAAGAGCATGTATTGTCAAACTACACACTCTAAAACATGTCACATATCACAAGTGAAGTACTTAACGTGTAGTAGAAGCATATGCAAACATTGTAACGTTTGTGGAAGTTTTGCTGCGGTTGAGATTTGTGAAATGTAAAGATGCAGCTGAAATGATTCGAACTGTGTTAAAGCGTGATTTGCATAATGCTGTTGTCTATTCGGAACGATATAAATGATTTTCCTCTGTCGTCGCTGAAGGATTTGAGTTTCCCCATGACACAGAACTGGAATCGACTGTGATCGTTTCTGTAAGATAATGTAGACTCCCAATAAAATCAATCAAACCCAGAATGATATTTTAATATCTGCTATACAGAAATCTGCAGAAAGATTGGCACATTTTAAATATAGAGAGATTGTTAATAATGCATTTACATATATGTGTTTCTGCAAAAATATTATTCCATCCAAATGAAGGCTGCTGGATTGTATGAATTTTGAATATGAAAATATTTATAAATTCCATTTTGTTAAGCATATTTATTAATAATAGTAATATGGTGTGTTGTATATTGTTAATGTAAGGGGAAAAAAAACTACAGTTATTGTGAGAAAGACGAATTTGTTTAGAAAGTTAATTTAAGTTTTGCTGCATTAAAATGATCAAATGACCTGCGAGGCCTGACAGCAGAGCTTTGTTTGATGTGTGTTCAATAAAATAGAAGTGAAAAGTGTGAGTGTGCATTTAAGGTTAAATGGAGCTAGTGTTTTGTGTGCATTTGTTTTCTTTCAGCAATAAACTGCATCCAGACAACAGCCAGAAAACAGGCAAGAATGTGACACTACTCACTTACACGCACACACACACACACACACACACACACACACACACACACACACACACACACACACACACACACAAGAGAATACATGCTCAGTCTTGTGATATGCTCCATCACAAATACACCCCTTGATGCTCAAATTATGTGTGCATACCACCAGTCATTGTGTTTGTTTGTATGCACACATATGAATAAACATGTCTTGAGTGCAGCTCCTCTAAAGGCGGGTGCACACTTTATGATTTATAATAGTCTTTTACTATTGTTGCTTGCCAGAGTGTACGATATGAACGCATTGGTATCGCCATGGCACACTGTTAGACATTATGTCTGACTGCACAATATACATCGTAGCCGATTGTGGTCCCAATCGTCCTAATTAGTGAACGTGACTCACGTTACGGAAGTGTTGCGGAATAGAAGCGAAATTTTTTTTTCTCTCTCTAAAAGTCAGGACATCAGCATTTCCGTTGCTCTAGTACCACTCCATCACGAGCATAGGCTAACATTTACAAGAAAGATGGATTTTGTCAAATAGGCCTATAATAAGACAGCCTGATCACAAATACAGAAAATGACAGATGTTGAGAATGAACGCGAGTGAAAGAGGTACCCTACAGTAATAATGAGCTACCACAAGCAAATATTCATTGTGGAAATAAAAAGATTACAAACTTCACCGTTCACATTGGAGAAAACAAAAAAGGTGGGTTATAGTACGTCTTTCTCCTCTTTTAGATTAGTAACCTATCAGAAAATTCATTAAGGCTGATAATATATCATGCTTGCAAATCCCCTATGGATAATGCACAAACATATTATATATTTCTATAATTGTATCCAACTGTATTTACTGATTTGGATTCAAACATCCCATAAATACTTACCAGTATAAATTGTTCAATCTTTCTATTTTATTTTATTTATTTATTCATAAATAAAATTGGAGTGGTGTGAATCTTAACTAAAGAGGTTTACAGACATTTAAAGTACATTTATTAAAAGTAAAATAGTAATTAAAATAACGTTGTAAAGAAAATGCATAATAAATGTAAAGAAAAAAAATGAGAAAATGCAATCATTTATTTATTTTCGTTTTGCAGCCTAAGCTCTGTATTTATTTAATTCAGGGAATAATGCTTTCATATTGCTGATGTGTTACACTTTTCACCAAGTATTTTCTGCTTATTTATTTATTAAAACTTTTTATATAAAATGAAAAGAAGAAAAAACATGGAAAGTGCTTGAGTAGAGTGATACATTTTACTATGGTGGTGCAAACGTGGAGCAGGTTTCTTTCGGGTGCGAGAGAGGAGTGGAATATCTCATCTGGCCGTTGTAGTAGCAGTCACACTATATGGCTGCGATGCTAAATTTCAGACATTGCCTAAAATTCATCGGAGGCTGAAGATCATTGCAAAGGCTATTAATCGACCGTCTGTGAACATGTTACACTGAACGTTGTAAGACTGCTGATTTTGCCTTGCGACAAGAGAAATCCTTTAGGATTCCCGAAATTTGTCTTAGACGGCAGAATCGTGGCCAAAATCATACAGTGTGCACCCGCCTTAAGCGTCTGCACAGCTCCAGTCAAGCCTGCCACACTGGATTCATTTTTTTTCAGAGGTAAAACAGTTACAATTTATGTGTGTTCAAACGGGCACCTGGAGCCCAGCACGCCATGAGCAGCTATTGCGGAGAGCAGCAAGACTCACGCTCCTCATATGCCTCATTCTTTCTCTCGCGGAGCCCCCACAACAATCACTGGCTCAGCTCGACTCTGAGCCATTGGACCACCGCCAGCCCCCCGTTTGCTCTACACCAATAATTTATGTTCACTGAAGACGGTGCAAGGTTCTACAGTGACTCTAGCTATCAATTTGCCTGCCAAGCAAACTGTTGCCCCGCAAAAACAGGGATTAGCAAGGCCAGGCGGAGGGGGCTGCTGGAGGGGTGAGGGGGAGGCGGGCACCCCCGTGAGGTTGGCCTGGAACGCGGTTGCTGAGGGTAAACAAGCATTAGAGCTAAAAATCAATCACTCCCACTCTCAAGGCCAATAGAGGGAAGCACACAGGGGAACAAACACACACCCACTGCATGGAGACAAACACACACAGCACAACACACACAGAAATAAACAATTAGACAAAAGTTTTGCTCTTTTAACTGCTGTTGTTAGCGGTAACTGCTCCAGCAACTGACGTAAACAAACAATGGCTAAACAGAGCTAATAGCATATAGAATATAAGTATTGTGCAAAGCCAGCTTTTCAGATGGACTGTAATACAGGTAACTAGACTTTCACATTTTCTAATGACAATGTGACTGGTGTTTGCCTGTGCAAAAGTTGCTGCCATAATTCTTGGGGTGTTTTTAGCGCATTGCTATGCAGTTGGTAGGGTGTTCTGTGTGGTTGGTAGGGTGTTGCTAGGTGGTTGCTAGGGTTTTCTGGGTAGTTGCTAAGTGGTTGTTTAGAGGCCCAAGTTACATGCAGAAGTTTACTAATCAGGGTTAGAGCCTAACCCTAAGTATGATCAATAGTAATAGTGATGCCTGACTTAGCAAACACTACTAATGAGTGTGAGGGTGAAGGGTGCAAAGCTAAAAGAGTCAGCAGGGTTTGTGTAGACCTTGTGACTTGGACACAAAAAAAACCCTCTTCTCTGTGTGTGTGTGTGTGTGTGTGTGTGTGTGTGTGTGCGCGTGCGTGCATGTGGCCCACAGCCGCAGTGATGAGGCTAGTTAATCATCAGATCAGGTTCATGGCTTCTCTTACCACCGCGGCCAGCCGGCCCTTTCAAGGGGAGGAAACTGATCTCCCTGTCCTTGCGTAGGGAGAAGGGAACACAAGATAGACTGAATCTCCTGTCATCCTCTAAAACCTCTAGCTTTACACTGTACATCTGACAAAATTAAAGTCTCAGCACAACAGCCCTAGAAACTTTCTCTCCACTGGGTCACACAGACTCTTCTGGGGCAGCAGTTTAACCTAGTTTTTACAGCAGATTCACTCATTGACTAGTTACTTGTGCTACCTTAATTTTGACTGCATGCACGAGAACTGTTCCTGTAATGGTCTTTACAGTGGCTTTCACTCTCAGATTCATTTGAATGTTAACCAGCCAGAAAATGAGATGATCGTTTTGTGCTCTGCAGCGGTCAGGCTGAAATCAAATGTGTCCAAAAGGAAGGGAGGGAGATGGCACTTAGACACCGTATAAGCACTTGTCATTTGACACTATTGGCTGTCATAAAGCCATGTGACCACTCATGCTCAAAGGCAAATTGGGCAAATCTAGTAGATAAACATGAGCATTGATTTAATGGCCTGAGCTCACATTGTAACAGCCTGTGAAATGAGGCAAACAACACAGACCTGCAGCAGCCTCAGAGTCACAACTGGAAAAAGATATCTGGGCCAACAATGCACTATTCATCTGACATACTGGGGCTACAGAGAGGGAATTCTCTCTTCTTTTGAGTCAAGCCCTCCCCGCTGCCTTATCCGCCTTCTATAATGACTTGATCGGTCTAGATGGCACCCGTGAGCAATGGAGCCGAGACCTGATGGGTCACGTTCATTAGGCCACTGAGCTTGTACCTTTGGCTTACTGCTGCCTTCCCCCCACCATCCCACAGGGCTAGACTGATTTACGCTATTCTTTAATATATTTTGCCTGCGTGAGAGAGAGTAAAGGATGTTTATTGCTTGTGGGGTACATGGAATGGAGAACAGATATGTTCTCCAAAAGGCCACTGGGAAGCCATAGAACAACAGGGTCATCCTTCTTGCGGGCAGCAAAGTATTTCACCAACTCCTCAATATTCCAGTCGAAACCTTTTGTGAGCAGGTCTTGGCAGCATGCAGAATTGTAATATTGCTTTTGAGGCTA
Organism: Myxocyprinus asiaticus; assembly: GCF_019703515.2. Classification (NCBI taxonomy): domain Eukaryota; kingdom Metazoa; phylum Chordata; class Actinopteri; order Cypriniformes; family Catostomidae; genus Myxocyprinus; species Myxocyprinus asiaticus. The sequence continues at coordinate 47,129,545 of NC_059363.1, read as the reverse complement.
AAGGACAAGGTAGAAATGCAGGCTAATTTCTATAATATATGCAGCATATTAATTTAGCTAAGCAAGCTCCTAAAAGTGGCACACTTCTTTGTTCCTAATGAAAAGGGTTCTCAACATAAACAACAGTTGTTATTATGTGTCTTGGTTTGGAAAGAGCAATTAATGGCACATTAGCATGTTTACCAGCAGTAGCAAAAGACCAAACCAGGGCTCTTTAAACCATAATGTCATGTTTCATCTGTTACACTAATCTGAGTTGTCAAATCAGGTTTAAAGTTAAAACTCACAGCAGAGGAAACCTCAATGTTTAGCCATTAGCTGGGAATGTAGAGCAACCAAGCAGCCGGAAAACAGCTGCAGGGGCAATTTCCTGTAGGTTAATGATGCTAAAAATGTAGAAGTCAAGCATGGCTCCTATTTAGCTGGCTCTCCGAGAGGACTAAACAACGTCTTAGCAGAAAGGCCGCCGTGGAAGGTTTCAGTAAACTCAACCTTGCTTATCCTTGTGAAAGTACAGATGCCCAAATCAGGACAGAATAAGCACCTTTAGCCAAATATCTCTCGCCATCAAGATCGCAGAAATGCTCCGAGACAACAGACAGAGCCAAAGCGAACCTCAATCCGTCAGCAGCTCATACCTGTAGTGCATGCTACTTTCAGGAATGTCATTTAAGACCTTTTAGAAAAGCTCTTCTTTGCACAGGACCATGTTATCTTTGAAAGAGAATCAAGACCTCTCCTCATTTCTAAGCACACAGGAGGTGGATTTCTGGGAGCCCTGGGGACTCTGTGCTCTTGATGTTCAAGACTAAGAGATGTATGAAGAGCTTTAATGGCTCTAAGAGCAGCAGAGCCAAAGAGCAGAGTGAAGGGCCTCTTTTAGGTGCATTCCTGCCGACTGCTCTCTCCCTATAGTGCTGCTCTGCTCAATCCTGCCCTAAAGCCTGACGACCTTTGACCTGGCCGACCAGCTTGGCTGTAGGACTCTCGTTTGTTACTGGCTTTATCCACTGACAAAGCAAGCAGGAAACTGGCAGCTACCCAACAGTCCCATGAGAGGATGACCAACAGCTTGCTCAGCTTACCGTTTATTAGTGGATAGAGGTCAGCTGACAGCACAAATAAGAAATGTAGCTTGCTTTTTTCTTTAACGAAACTGTGCAGAAACAAAGGCTGATCTTCAAACTACCAGTATAGAAATATTAACTGAGTTGTGCAGTAAATGTCCGATTCATGATCTGGATTAGAGTTCCCCAATCACTGTGCCCTTGAGCGTGGAACTTGACCTCATGGGCTGTCCCTGTAGTAAAAGTACTTTAAGTCCCTATGGATAAGAAAGCGTCTAATAAAATGGCAAATAAAAAATAACAGCTCTAGCTCTTTTCTTTCTCTCCCTGCACTTGCACACTGAGCATCAAAGGGAGCTCTAGTAATCCAAACACAGCCGTTACTCTGCAAGTTTACGCACTGCCTTAGAAGGAGAGATAAAAGGGGATTTGGGAATCCACTTACAGCTTTTTGGACTGATCCAAACCAAGAACTGTGAGCTGCAGCACAGCAGAGTGCAGCTGATGCCCTGGACTCCAGCAGGACGGAAGAGTAAGACGAGGTCATTAACCTCTGCGACTAAAATGCACTCAGATGGCTCCCTGGTCTGCTGGCTGATGACAAGCGTCTGTGTTCTTTTCAACAACTTGTTGAGCTGTCTTCACCCCCACCTCTGAAACCAACACCACCCATCCCCATCTCAGGAATGTAACCCAAGCCCCTCTCCTCTCCAATCACTTTGAGAGCAGCCCACTAAAGGTGTAAGACAGCTGTTGCTGTACTCTTTCCTTTTGTGCATTTATGTATTTTCTCCACAACTGCCTCTTGCATTTCCTCTGTTTCACTCTCTTGCTGTGCTGCTGTACAATAATTCATGATGCATTGGACCTGAGTGCAGTACAGTCGACTTGACTGACGGGAATCGAGCGGCGTGTCTCTATAATGGTAAAAGTGCTTTGGTAATGGCTATGTCATTGATGGTAGGGCTCTGTAGAGGGAGATCTGGTGCAGAAGTCATTATCACATACTAAAAACAAATGAAGCCAAGGGCATTCAAAACAAAGCTCTGCAGGGCAGGAAAAACTGTTTCCCATCAGGTTTTCGATGTGGTTCCTCACCTTTCACTCCAGAGTTGGGACTTTTGGGAAGGTCTGGGCTACAAGACTGTCTGCTGATTCACGTAATGCCCCAGGAAGTCATTAGGAAGTCATTTTCTTGAAAGAACCCCCCCCCCCCCCAGGACAACCAAGGACAACCATTGAGAGCCATTTGTCCAGAGACCTGCAGTAGACATGTTGAACTGGCTTTGTAGATCACTCTCTCCTTTAAATCACTCTATCTCCTTTAATACACACAAGCATGTCAAAAATCTTTTTTTCATTTTTGATACATCATTACTGTCTGACAAACAAATTAGTGCTGAGACAAAGGGAAGTTTCTTCCATCTAAGGTCTATTGCTAAATTGAAAAAAAAAAAAAAATAATTACAGTAAAGATCTTGAAACTTTGATTCATGCACTGAGGTTTGCCTCAGTCATCTCGTTTGCAGATGGTCCAAAATGCTGCAGCTAGATTTTTAACAGGGACAAAAACATGGGATCACATTACCCCTTTGCTTCATTGGCTTCCTGTCAGGTTTAGGGTTAGGGTTAAATTAAAAATTAAATTAAAATTAAAAAATTAAAATTCTGATCTATGTGTACAGGGCCCTGTCTGGTCATGCTCCACAATATATTAGTGACCTTTTGCACCCATACTCGCCTGCTAGAACACTAAGGTCTTGTAATCAACTTCTATCGGTTCCCTGCTGTCGTTGTAAGTCGAAAGGAGTTTGAGCTTTTTCTGTTGTTGCTCCCAAAATCTGGAACATCTCCCTTCTCACGTGAGGTCTGCCCCATCTCTATCAAGTTTTAAATCTTCCTTTAAAACTCATCTGTGCTCGTTATCTTTTGATACCATTTAAGTGATGGTTTTTATATGGTGCTTACTGATGTTTCCTTTTATGTTATTTTACTTTGTTTGATTGTTTTTATATATTTGTGTATACTATTGCACCTTGAAGTGAAACTGTATGGCACTTTGGTTCAACTGTTGTTGTTTTTAAATGTGCCTTAGAAATAAAGATGACTTGACACTCTACATTTGGAGGCTTTCAATGCTCTTGCACATCTCCAAGACTGTCAGTGGTTTCCAAATCCATTGTAGCATTTACAGCCCGATTGTAAAGTTGGGAATGCTACAGAGCAAAATTGCTAACATGTGCGAATCCCCCTCCACGTGTCAGAGGCTCATCTTTTCTTAAGCACATTTTTGTAGTCGCCGCAGCTTGTTTCAAAAGCATTCTCCACATTTGTTTACTTAATTCTGCTCAAACTGTGCCTTAAAGAGATTCCTTGCTGTTAGAGTCCAGATAATGTAAAATGATGCATGAAGTCTTGCCTTCCTTTCCTCCATAGGCTTCATTACTTTTTAATATCGGTGCAGCAAGAGGGGAAAATGGCATGGAGATAATCAATGGTACTGAGGCAGTAGCCCATTAATCTCCCCATGGATTCCCTTCTAATATGAACACATGCTAGGGCAAACACAGGCTCTGGTGTGGCGCACGTGTCTGCCTGGATGGGCCACTTAATGAAACAGCCAGCCTTTGCTTCCTTCTGAGGAGATTTTGCCGAATGAAAAATTAACTGTCTGCTGTTTGCCACAGCAAAGGGTACCAATGTTTCGTTCAATTCAGGTGGGACTTGTATATGTGAATGAGGCACACAATAAGCACGGCAGGCAGGAAATGGTGTGAGCACTAGAGCAGCTCCCTATGGAGATCTTATCAAAGATCCCTAATGCAAACACGAGGGCAGCTGACCAGGGGGAGGCACTCAAAAGCTGAACAGAAAGAAAGGTGACCTGCAGCACTGAAACAGGACAGACGAACAAGATAAACACACCACAAAGAGAGAAAGGGAGGACTCATATGTAGAGGTGTAGATGTAGAAGAGGATGTATACAATGGCCACCGGTTGGCTGGTTCTGAAACCAGAGCTAACTGCTGGGTCTGTGAACCCTTCTCTCGATGTGCAAACAACCACCTGTAGACAGGATTAGCCACTGTGACCCATCCCCAAAGGTAACCAAGATACACCTGTGGGGACGGGCTCGCTCCTGCAGTCAGATCATGTGCAAGTGTCGTCATGGAGGAAGAAACAGAGCACTGTAATCTGGAGGAGAGGGTGGGCGGTCTGGCAGCGTAAACAGAAGGACAAACAGCAGATGATTGTACGACATAAGCCAGGGTAAAGTTTGATATGTTTTTCGTGTCGCAAGGGTAGCTAGTGGGTGAAGTCAGACAAAAAGCCGTAGCTAAGAGGATTGTGTGGCAGGGATAGTGCACGCCGGAGCCCTGAGGTGCCAGAGATTTGTGCCTGTATGGAAATATTTGAATCCCCCCCCCCCCCCCATCACCACCACCACCGTAGTGCAATCCACTGCTGTGTACACGCTATACTTCATTTGCTAGTGATTATGCGGGTTGCTTGCCCTCTAAGCTCCTTTGAACTTGTAATTGCCGCCGGTTTTAAATAATGAACATTACGGGAGATTCAGAAGAGTGTGTGTAATTACAGGTTTTCCCTCCTTTTCTTCTGCTCCTCGATTGAAGAGGAGGAGGAGAAAGGAGGAGGTTCTGCTTGCTCAAATCGCTGGTGTCTCGCCAAGTCTCTTGTATCTAAATCACTGTAGATTTGTGCGGGGTTTGTGAGCCCAACAGCCCCAGGGACACGACGACTGAGATCTGATCAATATTCACACACATTCACATCTGCAGCCAAAACATGCTCTAGTTAGATTAGGATATCTGTCTTTTCTCTCCCTTTTATTGGATTTTCTTCTATTTCTGTCCTTTTTCTTTGGCATCTTTGTGGGTATTTTTGACACTGCTCACAGGGTGCAGTCATCATGAAAAACTCACTCATAAAACTGAGCTGAACAGCGATTTTCAGATATGGTCTTTACTGGCACTGCAGTGTGGCGGTACTGGCGACAAGATGCATCGGTTTGCCAGCATCTTGGGAGGCGAACGGAAACCAGAGCAAATTGGTACGTTTTGTTTGCTGCCTTTGATGCACAATTAAAGATATGAGATGATATTGTGCAGTCCCTGCGTTCGGTCGTCATTATTGAATGGCAGAGAGGAGGTGCAGACAGAGCTCTGAGGGAGGCCCATGAGGAGAAGTGTTGGAAAAACAAAACAGAATAAAAAAAGCAGCAGAGTACAAGCAGGAGGGTCATAGAGTAGACCTGCAGCACTGGGATTCAGATGAGTGTCATTCCAACCTCAACAGAGAAACACAGTCTGCTTTTGATTTCTGCTTCACACACGCATACGCTCGGCCGTCCATTACTGGTTTCCCGCTTCTATGTCTGAGTTCTTTGTTCCACCTCCCACTCCCCTCTTCTAGGCCAGAAACATACTCTACGCTTGTACTGAATGTAAACACTTCTAGCTAGGCAAACTCGATTTCATGTGAAATATATCAGAGTGCAATTCATAACTCAATGCCAGTATGCCTTGTACTGTCAGCACTGCTTCAAGGGTCAATATAGCGTACATTAGCATGAACTGTCTTCAGTTTTCTCTTTCAGGTCAACTCTGTCATGGGGCATGAACAGTTTGAAGAGTTATTTAAAGTTAGTTAAACTTTTAACATACAGTATAATAAATATGCTGCCTTTCATGTACTATGGTCCAGTCTGCTGTGGGTTTTGGCCGGTCTCTTTTGAGGTTAGAGGCTGTTTGCAGCTGAAGTGTGAGCGGTTGGAGCGGTCCAGTGAGTTTCTAAGTCGAACTGCACGTTCTCATCTCTGTTTGTGTTTCACTTCAGGTCAGACACATTCCCCTTCACGAACACACGTAACAGCATGTCTCAGCCTGCTCAAGCTGCCTTTATTAATACCGATTCAATCTGGGTATGTAAGAACATTCCAAGAGTCGACAAGGTCATTCCTGAATTGACAAAGTTTTCACTAACTGTCTCTCTTTCTGCCTCTCTCTCTCTCTCTCTCTCTCTCTTGCTCTTTAAATGACTTTCTGGTTCATTGCAGCTCAGTCTCACACTTTTCTCAACAGTGTGCTTTCACAGACTTATAAACATCCCAGAAGTCAAGAATGTCTCTTTATTTTAACACTCCATTGCAAGTGTGATATTGCCTTTATACAACAGTTATACAAACAACAAGGTTATATTTCACACACAATATGGCCAGATATATACAGTATATATATTTCTTTGCTCAACCAATGAAAATACTTCCATAAGAAGCCAAAGCAGGATCAACTGTTGGAATTCTACATAGCAAATACAGACTAGTGTGAATAATGCTTTTGTATAAAGCTAAAAATCGTACAGCCACTGTACCCACTCTGCTGAGGGCAGAGTATTTACCAGATACACTTTTTACCAGGATTCGTCAATCACTGCAAATACACAAACTGCTGTGAAGTGCTTTCAAACAGGAGATGTGATGTGGCTTCTCATATAATTACATGAGCCACAATCACTCAATACATAAATCTGAACTTTCAGTATTCTCTCCTGCAATGTGCAGGGTCACTGAACACACAGTTTTTGAACCCACAGTCCTACACCTGTCCAATAATGGCATCATACAACAGCACAATTAATATGCACACAAGTAGTGTTGTTGTTGCAAACCATAATCACTCATAAATACAAGCATGTTCACTATTTACACACACACTGATGCACACTGTTGTCTAGGTTGCACTGGTGACTGCAGGCAAACAAGCCGGTGATAGATTAGTGTTGCCTCGCTGCACCCCCCCATACGCCCATGCAGGACAAAACAACCTCACTGGGCCTTAAATGAAACCGCTGCTTAAAGAATGTCCTGCATTACAGAGCGCAGCGAGGGAGGAAACTCGCCTGAGAAAACAAGCATTTTATATGCAGCAGGGTGGGATTTCATGTGGCTGAACTGTGTATGTGTGTGACTGGACGCATGTTTGTTTGTTCATCTGTCATTTGAAAGTGTTGTCAGATGTGTTTCAGTGTTCTGCAGTTGAAATGCAACAGTGATGTGAATCACACACATACATACATCTGCAAACAGAACAGATCAGACAAATATTTTGTCTTACATGAGTTGGACAGATCCGTTTCATTCACTGTTTGATACAAACGTCCTCTGTGAGAGGTGAATGACCCGCAGTCTGATCACTGGATGATGCTGTTGTCATGGAGACACTTCCTGCTTTGAGTCTGTTTTATTAGGGTTCTTCATCAGCTCTTTATGTTCAGAGTAATATATGAGTCATCAGTTCACATTAATCTATTCTATTTCATAATGTAATAACTTTCTCAACATCTTAAGCAACTTTATGTAACCAATACCATGTGGGCAGGGAAAAATAACATTAGCCAATAATATCACACCCCACTTGCCACAATTCAATCAAATCCTTATGGATAAAAAGCCTGCTCCTATGTTGTTTCCCACTCACTATTATGTTCCACTTGAAAACACAGTATAGAAGTTAAATGAGAAGCATCACAACCTGAACGCACCAGGGAGATTGACCTCACATTAAACACTCGAGCTGCTTGATGTTCAAGAGAGAGTCGTCAGAGGGTCTCTCACCTCAACAGTTCCGCATATCCACTCAGTCCTGAACGCTCAGGTGTTCTATTTATTTTCACTGCAGTTTGATGGTTTACCATAGTGAAAGGACTGGAGTGCTATCTTTGTATCTAAGAGCTTCCAGTTTCTATTACATGTTGACCCTCGTCTTAGCAGGAGACGTGCTGAGGGCGCAAACGCTCTAATTGATACAATTCAACGTTTGTCTCCTTTAAACTGCTGGGTGACCCTGTAACAACCTCAACACAAACTAGCCCATTAACCTGTTTCTCTCTCAACTAGTCTTTCTGAGTGTTCTCCTGTCTGTATTTCTTCAAATATGAAGTGTCTTAGACTAGTGGATGCCAACATCATCTTTCTCACTGTAAATCAAGTCTCAGTAAAGTCTCAGCCATGCTAGGGTCGACTCAGAGAGATAAAGTGAGAGATTTCAGCCCTCAATGGTAACTGTTAGCTGTGGTGTTGTTTTGTGAGTTTGAGGGGTGATGGGGGGGGGGGGGGGGGGTGGTATGTCCTTTTGAGCCTTTCAGAATGGGTGACAATGGCTCAATGTTGAGAACATATGTAAAGGGACCCCCGCCATCCACAGAAGAGCAGCTCGGCTTTGGCCCTGCCGTTGAGAAAGTACAACCACGCTGCTTTTCTTTTTCCCTCGCCAATGAATGGCTGAATGGAGCTGCTGCTATGGGCCATTCAGGGCCAAAGTCCCCATGAATTCACCCGCGCAAAAATGCATTCTGAACTGAAAATACATTTGCTTAACAAATTAAAATAAAAGGTTGGTTTGTGTTAGTGTGTGGCAAGGGTCTGCGGTGTAAAGGATTGCACGTGGGGCTGCCGTTAGTAGTTCAAGATAATTCAATTAAGCCTGTTTTTGCTCGAAAAAGGACGAAAACAAAGTAAGGAGCGTAAAAAGGGATGGATTATTACCCGCATGCACAAAAGACCCTGGAATGAGAAAAAATCTAAAATGCTGCAAATGAAGATGGAGAATAATGTATTTCTACAAATTCAAAAAATTTTGATGCTGTTTTTTTAAACTTCTTAAGCAAATAGGTGTGTGTCTCACAGTAAATTCGGTGAATGGTTGTCTCCCGAGCTGGTACTAAAGATGGCTAATGATCTTGGCAAAAAGTGAGAAATTTCAGCTTGATATGGAGCAGAGTAAATTAAGTGTGAGAGTTTGAGGGTAAAAGCAGCATTGTAGGTGGTGGAGTTGACGCCTCCCTCACACTGAAGGGGACAAAAATGAAAAGACTGAAAAAATAAAGGAAAGAAAAGTGCCGCGTCTTTGCCCGTCTGTCTTAAAAGAAAAACACGTCAGATTTGCGAGTAAAGTTCATCGCAGCAGCTCCAGCATTCTTCAGTAGATACAGTGATTGAATATACTGCAGCATTTGATAATGGATATACAGCACTTTCAACTGGTCGTATTAGAGAGCATGGTTATTTTGGTGTGGTAATTGGGTCCAGAGGCTAGACTTGCACCCATCAGTGTGTCTGACCCATTTGAGGGTGTGGATCGGAGGTTGCATGGCCCATCCCTCACATACACACAGCTTCCTGTGGAGCGCAAGCTGTGTTCATGCGTTCAGGGACAGCAGAAACCTGAGCCGGCCTGATCGATAGATCCGGAGCACGGATAATGTCGTGACATCAGAGGCTGACGGAACACGACCTGCACGCCACCCCTCTTAACCCAACACACACATATACTGTACACACACAGAACTCGCAGCTTTTGTGCCACTGATAGTATGTAAAATGCTCAGAACTGTTCATGTGTTCCTGTTTGATTCAAACTAACAAAATGAGATGAGAGCTTCAGTTCTTTATGCTGATGCTCAGATGTCCACACAGCTCAGTGCTACAGAAAAAGGCTTTAGAGTTCATAGAGAGACATGGAGACTTACTGTAAGATGCTGGAAGAGCCACGCCCGCATGATGTTAGTAGCGACCTTTGGGAAGATTCCACGTTTTTTCTGTCGTTTTTTGTCCTTGTCCGGGTCGTCGTCGTCGCCTGTGCCGGGTGAAGCCACGCTGTTGTCTAAACCATCTCCTAGATGAAAGGAGAGCTTTTTAGAAATGTGACACACAAACTAACATTGCACAAACCCAAAAAGCAAACAATAACCCGAAAAGACCAGGACAATGGTTCTCTATCAACAAAAATAATAGAAAGAAAAAAAAAATGACATAACAGCAGAGACTGAGGACCAAATGTCGACCGATATATTGGTTTTGCAGATTAATCGTTGCTAATAGTTACTTTTGGAACTCTCAGATATCACCAGAAAGTAATGCTGACAGTTTGCCGATATGTTTTTTTTTTTCCTATGATCTACTTTTGATGAATTACTGCTCATATTTGTTATATGACAATGTTTATTTTATATGTTTATACTGTAATACATTGCAAATGTTAGTACGAGTGCATGTCTTGTTTGCCATATTTGCTTGACAGCAGAAACACAGACATTTCAAAATAAGAGTCCCTGGTGTATTTCAGTCTTATTTATGGTTAAAAGTCCTGCGTTATGCACCAAATATTAATTATTTCCAGGTTATTTTTCGTATTTTGGTTGCATAATAAACTGCATCATTCCATTTGGACTCTTGTAGCCTCTGTGTCTGTGACCGGCACAGTAAGGAAAGACTAAGAAGATTTTCTTAGAAAGAAAACATATTCAGTGAATAGATTTGAAAAACTAGCAGTGCTGGTTAGTAATCGGGATTACATAATCAGTTTACAAAAATCAAGTACTAGTAATAAGATTACATTACATTTTTAAGTACTCGTAATCCGAATAGAGTTACTTTTTATGGATTAATCAGGCAACAGCAGTAAATTGTTCATAATTTATTGATCCCCTAATTCTTTAATAATATATATATATATATATATATTTATATTTTCAATGATTTTTTAATTAAGTGTTTCATTCTAAATCAGTCTAACACTGATATCAGTTTGGTAAGTCTTCACGTCTTCTGTTAGTTGGTAATAACGAATGGAATATATAAATATATTTCTTCCTCTTTGTATTTTTATGTCAAAATGGTACAAGACTGTTCTACTCGAAGGCATGTGACATCAAATGAACAAGAATGAAGTAATAAGTATTTCAAAAGCAATTTGATTACATTACCTAATATTATAATCCAAGAGATAATATTACCAAATACAATATTAGTCTTGTAATTTATAATTAGTACCAGATTACATTTCAGAAGTAATCTACACAGCACTGGTTTGCTGTTTCTTCCACTTTAGTAATCAGTGTCGGCAAAATCCATTATGGTTTCATGCATACCGTGTGACTGCAGCCCCTCCCTTTAATGTCCCTTTATTAGCATATAATAAGCATGTCTGATGCTCCTACATCAGTGTCCATCAGCGTCTGGTCTGGAAACACGTGCATATATGAGGTCAGGTGTGTCTCGTCTCTTCATAACCGACTTCCACATACATTCTTTTTTTTCTTTTTTTTTTTTGCTTTCTTGCTTTTTTCCTCCCGACATTAATTGTGCATTAGCAAAAATTATTTGCTTTTAAAAGTCAGTTATATTTTCTTGGCCTTGGGCGAAAATGCCTTGAAAGCCTTCCTTCAGGGCATCTGAATTATGTATCTAAAAAACTCCTGCACTTGCGCCGCCATATTCTACAAATTCACACTCACACATCTGTCTCTTTTTGGGGAGAGATCAATCACACGCCTCTAGATGAGCAGTAATCGCGCATTAATATTTCAACTAATCACTTTAAAAAGGAGGAAAGAGAAGAGATCCGATGGGTGCCATAATCAAATACAAAATACATGAAGAACACAAGGACAGTTGAGAGCAGCTCTCGCCCGCTCACTGTCTCTCGCTTCTGTTTTAATCTAGTGTTGCTCTCTCTCTCTCTCTCTCTCTCACACACACACACACACACATCATTAAAACAGAAGAATATTTTATTGCTGAGAGGTTGCTCTTATTGAACTCAGGAGACTTAATGGAGTTCTCAGTTATGTCTTGTTGAAATATCAACTTTTCTCAAACATTTCTCCTAAAATTCCTTTTGAGAAATAATGAAGATGAAAATGTGTCATCTGTAGATATCCAGTAAGAGTATAACGCTAAAAAATGAATGTGGATAGTTTAGCTCAGATTGGGAGAGTTTGATGAGAAATTATTGAGTTCATATTGAGATCTCTGACTTTTGATTACATGCAAATCTGAACACAGTTTGAGACATTGTTGAGATTACTCACGAGAAACACCTGAGAAGCAGCAGACTTCAGCAAAGGTCTCAAAATCATTTTCTTACCTTTTTTTTTCTTTTGTTTTAGTAAAAATATCTAAACATTCTTAAAACAAGATAAATCACTTTGAGGAGCAAAATTACTTTTTGTCTCTTTTTCAGGGAAATCTAACACAATTTAGTAAAATGTATGCTTATAACAAGAAAAAAAAAAAAAAAACTGGGAAAATAAGTTTTCTTTTTACTACCCAATTGGTAAATATATATATATTTATAAGCATATACCCCAATAAATTGTGTTTCTTGTTTTAAGGATGTTAAGATATTATTATTATTTTTTTTTACCAGAAATAAGACAGAAACACTCACTAAGTAAATTATTTTTTGCAGTGAATTTGCTCAATGTAATCTCATTGCTGTCTAGAATAAACATTTGAGATATGAAGGAGACCTTATTGGTAATTTTTCTTTCTTATAGAGCCACATGATGAGACAAATGTGAAAAAACGTTCAGATGAACACACAGCAAGCTGCTCCAGTGTGTGTAACTGCAGAAGTTGCTGTCATTAGCTGCAAATGCTTTAAATCCATATGAACTCAAATGACATGATCAGAGACGCTTAAAACAACAAACTGAACTTGTTGTGGTGTGTTATGAGTGGACCACAGTGCGAGCGGTCCGGGGCAAAAGGCTGCCAGATTAATTTTATTGACATTTCCATTTTCACTGCAACACGATAGGAGGCCGGAGAGACCCGTCACTTCATTAACCTACAGGCCGTGACCGTTCGGGGTGAAACCAAACCCCCCTTACACACACACACACACACACACACACTGTACAGCCCACAGACACTCACTGATAACCCTATGTACGTATGTGTGTAAAGGATGTGTATTGTGGACATTTCCATTGCTCACGACTGCAGTTGTTGGTCAATTAAGACGGCGTGTCAAGTTTAAAATAGTAACTTTGAAAGGCACGTCTCAAGACCTGTGAAGACCCTGTCTAGCCATTTTTTTTTAAGCAAGAATGTGTTCGAAATGAACACCCCCTGATCCTCTTCAAACAGAGTGTTGAGCTGTTACTGACCCAGACTGAATGTCACTGTGTACCGGGGCGGTTCTAGGGTCAGTAGATATTTGGGGCATAGCGTGTGGGGCAATCCTTGATGAAATAATGGAATATATGATACACTTTATAATTAAATGTTAAATGGTACATCTGTTTGGTGTCAATTCTATTAACTTAACATGCCACTTAAAAAAGCTCAAGCTAAAAAGTCCCACTAAATTCAGTCTCAGCCTCAGACATGGGTCTTTATATCTCTGAAATATCTGGTGCATATGTGGATGGGGGGAACTTTGACCACACCACACATTTATTTCTTTGGTATTGTCTGCAGAATGGAGCGCTGCAAAATAATTTAAACAAGCCTCCACGCTGTTGAGGAAAAATCTACCATATTACAATATTATAATAATGAAGTCTGGCTTGTGATACCATGTCTGAAGAACATAACTACAGCTCTAAATAATTGTAATACTAATAAAAATTACCAGCCATGAAAACTTAGTGGTTAAGACAACTTGACAAAATGTTTTTTTGATGTAGTTTGTTAATTTAGTGCTGCTAATTAAGTGGAAAAACAACACTTAAAAAAAAAAAAAAAAGCACTTTATCATGTCCCTGACCTGTATGCAAATTCTGTATTAATAAATGTTCCTACCATCAGAGCTATTCAAGTTTGATGTGTCAGTAGGGGGCAGTCAGCGTGACTCCAGCTGTACAGACAACACACCTCATCAAACCAACAAGAGAAACAGCAGCACCTTCTACAGATAATGCGCTCCTGTGCTCAAAGACAGCTGGACCGAACACAACAGAATGCAGGGATCTCGAGACGAGTATTTCAAAGATTCAAACTACATTTAACTCAACACAGTGTCTTAAAAACACAGCTCTAATGACTAGAGATGCTGAAAACTGAGATGCGACGCAACCAAAGAGAGACGCTCCAAAAGCGTCCATCTGACACACGAGTACATAGACCAACCATTAAAAATAGAGCAGATATATGTTCAATGATATGGGAATAAAACAAACAATATTTTCACTTTTAAAGTCACTTTTTGTATTGTACAAAATGCTTAATTTGTCTGCTGCCACAATATATGTATAGGGTGTAATGTATTTGAATTATTTGAATTATAATGATTATTATATATTGCATTTATAATTATTTAAACTGTTATAAGCATCCTAAATTATCTTTATTATTGGGCCTTTGTCAGTAAATATTGATATCCGATTAATTGTGATTAATTAATTGGCACATCATGTAATTAAATTGATTACAAATTTGAATCGATTGACAGCCCTAAAAAACATTTGGGGCTCAAGCCCCCAAAGCCCACCCCTATACTTGCCCTGCTGTGTACCATAACCAGACTGCAAGGTCCCTCCCACAATACCACCATAACCAGAATTTAAAATGAACATTTTGAAAAGTTGAAAAAAACGTACAAATTATTGTGTATTCATAATCAATCCTTGCCGTCACTTCTGAGTACTCATGCCCATAATATATACACAAATATTATACACACTCATGTGTGGCAATCTGTTCTCACACACACACAAACACACATAAACACACATTGACTGTAGGTCAAAGGGGTGGAAATAATCAAAAAATGTTGCAATAGGATTAGAGAGAGAGAGAGAGAAAGAAAGAAAGAAAGAAAGAAAGAAAGAAAGAAAGAGAAGTTGCTGTAGCTCATTACATGTGAGGCTGGTAATCTGCATGTCCCCCTGCTCTCGGGCGAGCTGCAGCGCCTCAGGGCGATTTGCCCCAAACACTAATGCTTTCTGACTGTTCCCTGGCAACTCTGCCATTTGAACCTGTGCGGATGTTCACTGCAGGACTGAACATGGGCTGGGGGTGGGGACGTATCCCATCATGCACTTCTGAGACAAGGGGGGGGGGCGCCCAAAGGCCTCCGGCAGGCGAGAGCTGCAGTCTACCCTCAGGCACTGATGGAAAACAGCACCCTTAGAGAAACACACAAAACATGCCCTCTCTCTCTCTCTCCACATCTCTCTATCGGTCTCAAATGGGTCTTCTACGGGTGTGTGTGTTTGTGTGTGTAGGGCAGCGTCTGTGAGTGTCCATATTAAAATAAATAACCCAAACAAACCAGAAAACTGTGTAAAAGTTTCTCATCAGCAAACACTGATTATTACCCACTGTATGTATGCTCATATAGTACTAATTTATTATTATTAAACTATAATAGTTGAATAATAGTCTAAAATACACAATATAGTCACAGCTATGACACGAAACACGCATTCACCTACTGTTTATATTACTCCACAGCACCCATAGAGAACAACTACAGTATTAATGACATGTCAGGACAAGATCTACTAGATGAAACGTCATGAATTTGATGACATTTTAAAACAAATCTTTTAAATATTTTTATTAAGCTGTTTTATAAAAGCAATAACTCAAGGTCATGTTATATTGTGAATATAGGCTGTGCAGTGTCTACAATATTTAGCAGTGACTATATTCACATTTGGTGTAGTAACAGCACACCTCTCCCCAACAAGACACATGATTCATGTCTGGAGCACAAACACTGCAGGACGAGTTATATGCTGAACATTTAATACTTAGTGTCAGAGGTATGATTAAAACACTGTGAGCAATGGTAATAGTGGTGCTTAGTAAAAACTCTGACAAAGAAGTGCCTACAATTGTTTTCCAGTGGTATTGTCTTGGAGGAGTGGCAGATTCGCTCGGCTCCGACATTTGTTTCAGGTTAATGGGGCATGAATGTGAAGGCAGTACTGAGCATAAACACACTAATTACAGCCATCCAGAGGAGCAGATCTGCTGCTGAAAGAGACAGTTCAGGGTGTGATCCAGTGATCCAGACCGCTGCGCTCACCCAGAAACACACAGAGGTCATTACACACACACACACCCTGTACACCCTGAACTGAACACCACACACACCCAAACACTCCACACACATACACACACACTAGAGGTGGGCATGAGCACTCAGAAGTGACCACAATAATCGATCTTGAAAACATTTCATTTTTGATTCTGTGATTGGTTATGATGGGATATTGGGTAGTACATTAAGATCTGTTTAGAGAGGGTGTAACCTAACAATCATTGACAAAAACACCCGTGTGTTTCAGGACAATCAGTATTAAAAGCCCTGACATGAGTAATTACACGTGTAATTAACCTGCAACCTGTAAGAGCAATTATGTCATTACATCATAAACAGGACCTCAGAGAGGCCAGTGATGTGGGCCAGCTTCAAACTCATCTGCTCTCTTCATTAGTGTGTTAATCACTGAGAGCGGCTGATGAATCTCATTAACAGCTCAACTGTGTCTCCTGCATCTCTGAAAACAATCACAGAGAAAACAACATCCCAAAAGATGCTTTAAAGACAAGCTGCAGGGAAAACTACGCTGAAAGGACAAACTCATTTAAGACTAATGCAGAAACATGCAAGGATAAAGCTCTCTGTTATGCTCAGCAGAAATACTACTGGACGCTATGTTTACTATCAGCTGTTATTGTCCACTGAGAGCAGGATTGAGGTCAGTGAGTGTGTGATGGAGAGTCTGTAGTCCAGGACAACTGAGAAGTTCATGGACTAGGATAAAACAAATGGAAAAACGATGTGTGAATGAAAGAGGGAAAGAAAGAAAAGTTCATGACACAATTAACATGAACGGAAAAATAATAAAATAGTAGATGAGAATCCCCCCAACACACCTGACCTCCTTTTGTTGTGATGCTCACTCTCACTGCACCTCCGATGGCCACACACACCCTAAAACACCCAACACACCCCAACTCAGTGCAAAAACACCCCATACAAACCCAACACACTCCAAACACATCCGACACATTCCAAAAGACAGGGGCGTTTGTATGCATAGGTGAACTAGGCAGTCGCCTAGGACACCATCAGCTTGGGGGCACCGACGTGTAAGCCATCAAACCCCCTCCCCCCCAATAACCACAAAAAGACCCCATAAAAACCCCAGACATACCCAACACATCCCCCAAAAACACCTGACGTGCACCCAAAAGACCTTCAAAACACCCTTAACACACCAACATGCACACAAAAGGCCCCATAAACACATCAGATACACCCAACACAACCCAAAAACACTAGGCACACACCAAAAAGACCCCCAAAACACCCAACATGCACCTAAAAGACCTCAAAACCACATATGACACACCCCAAACACACCCAACAGACACCCAAAGGACCACAACCCCCCCCCCCCAAAAAAAAAACACTAAACACACATCCAAAATACCCCAAACACACCACAAACACTCCCAAACACTCCTAACACACACCTAAAACACCCCAAACACATCCAAATCACCCCAAGTACACCCGACAAGCTCCAAAAAGACCACATAAAATACCCGAGACACATCAAACACACCCCAAAAACACCAGACATGCACCCAAAAGACCCCGAAAAATGCACCCACATTCCCCAAATATACTCGACACACACCCAAAAGACCCCAAAAACAACAGACACACACCCAAAAGACCCCCAAAAATGCACCAACACACCCCAAATATACCTGATGCACACCCAAAGGACCCCCAAAACACCCCAAACACACTCCACACACACACCCAGCACAAACCTCTCACACCCTTGCACTTTTACCGCAGCCTGTCTTCCAAATCAAATTGCACTAATTGGCCCCAGAGGTTATCAAGGGGCATCTTACAGAGACCTATTCCCTCTTTCTCTCCATCTCTCTCTCTAGTCAGTATTAGCACACTTTGAAGATTGCATTACTGTGGAGAGCAAATAATGACTGCGTGCATGAGAGCCACTGGAGAAGCCACAGTGCTTGCACACTGCATTCATTAGAGAGGTAATTACTATCATAATTACTACAGCAAATTACATCAATTTTCACCAAAACAGGATTTCAAGGCCTTGTAAACGCAACATTATAAAACGGAGAAAAAACACATGAGCAGAGAGAGAGAGACCGAAACATGCCGGACGCGTGTGCTAATGATAGTACAACTTCATTCAACCCCAGCCAGGGAAATTCAAATTCAAAAGCCTCAAATCTACAGCTGAGGGTCAGACTCTACCCATCAGCACATAAAAGCTGTGTTTATGGAGATCTGCCCTAAAATGCACTTCAAACACACACAGACATCTTGGAAATACTGCATGCGTCTACTGGAGCTGCACGTCCAACTCGAGGCATTTGAAGGCGTACTACGACCTTTTAGACATGAGAGATGAAGAGGAAAATGAATTTAAAGGTTCTAGATCAACAAGTGAACCATCAGGCACACTGTGTTCTGCAGGCCGCGCTCATCAGCCGTCTGCTGTGAACTTTCACTCAAATGTCCTGGAGGCAGAGAACAAAGCAAGCAGAACTGATTGCAGCTCCATTCCG
The DNA here is from genome assembly GCF_019703515.2 of Myxocyprinus asiaticus. Classification (NCBI taxonomy): domain Eukaryota; kingdom Metazoa; phylum Chordata; class Actinopteri; order Cypriniformes; family Catostomidae; genus Myxocyprinus; species Myxocyprinus asiaticus. The sequence continues at coordinate 47,111,092 of NC_059363.1, read as the reverse complement.
CCGTGCCTCAACTCTGTTTGGCTTCCTAATGAGCTCACTAAAAACCCAATTCATCACCCATAACCCCTTCTCAACCCTACTTGAAATGAGGAGCGGGGGTGCTCTAATGGGGGTGGGGAGGGCCGTGGCCGGGCGACAGCACAGCCCCTTTCACTTTAGGAATGTGTGCTTCTCTCCAGCGACCCTACAGCACACATTTCCACATTAATACCCTTTCTCATCCCTGCGAAGACTGGAATTTGGTGGGAAGGGAATGCAGGGCGGGCGGAGGGATTCTGCGCAGATATGGTTGAGGAAGGCCGGTGTGTGTGTGAGAACGGGGCGTGTGGGGTGTAAACTCCCAGAGTTCCTCATTACACACGGTCAGAGCAATTCCTCAGGGCAGCGGAGCTCAAGCGAGAGATTACAGCATTGATGGAGCCTCCCCTTAAAATGCAGCTGTTTTATTCTGCTTTGGTAATTAATTCTTTTTCCGATAGTGTATTGATTAAGCGCAGGCCCTGATGAAGTTCAAACTGTGAGGACCCCCCCCACGGGCCCTGCCGTGCTCATGGGCAGAGTCAAAGAAAACTTCGGCTGGTTCCAACAGCGTTTCTCACATGCATATGTGCAGTTTGCGCTCATGAATCAGTTACTGCAGCACTCTAGCCCTTCACCGTATGGCTTTCAATGACCTGGTGTCACCAACGATCTCACAATATGAAAGAGTGCGACCCAAAAAACACAGTTATTTAAAATCCCATTAAAAGTGATAGTTTAAATGAGCTCTGCTCTGTGGGTCCATTCAATGCAAGTGGATGGTGATCAGCATTTTAAAGCTCCAAAAACCAGTGACAGTCGTAGTAAAAGTAATCCATACGACTCCAGTGGTTAAATTAATGTCTTCTAAAGTGATATGATCACTTTGGGTCCTTTTCACTATAATTGTTTCGTTCCGGTCACTCTCCAATCGGAGAGTCCTGCCTCTCGCATGACATAAGCACGTTGGCATGTTCTGATGCGATACAACTGGAAGTGCATCTCTAATTATTTACAAGAGAACACTGTCCACAAGCTTCATTGGTTTTGCTTTCAATTGATCATGCCAATATGCCAAGGTCATGCGGGGAAAAAACATGCCTTGTTGTCCCTCACACATGTCCAGTGTGCAACCACTTTAACATTTAAATTGTGTTAGTTGTTTGCACGTAAGCCGGTTTCACTGCAGCGCGCCAAGAGAGTTTTATCTCTGAAACCCTCCTCCCCAGCACCATCTGTCTACATCTGCTTCACGGGGACTGTATGCATGTCTTTGTATATTCTAGTAATAGCAAGTCTTTGTTCTTGCTCTGCGAAAGCAGCATAAGCAGATCTAGTCCACCAAGACCAAACCTATCAACTTATCATATCCATTATAACACATAAAATGTATTCCCAGAAGCATCATGACTTAAGAGTTATACATTTTAAACATTAAAATTTTCACTAGTTGACCTCACTGTGTGTCACAGTTCAATACATCACAATGCATTGCAATTTCATAATTCGATAATTGGACCCGTGCGATTATTTCGCGTGAAGTTTGTTCAGAGTCTACAGGAGTGCCTCTGACCAGACTGAGCAATGCTGCTTTCAGAGTATGAGCTTATTTAGACAACCTGATTGTACATTAACTGAATCAAAGTATTGATGCTATAGAATGAGAAACAGTATCGCAATGCATCGATAGATGATTATAACGCATGCAAATTCAAACCGTGCTCATATTTCACATTTCACTGTGTAGGGAACACCTCCATGAGTAAAGTTCACTTTGCGTTTTTTATTGCAGCAGCTGCGAGCGGCCCCTCTGGGGACCCAACTAGCAGAAAAATCAGATCCTGGTTTACAAGAACCAGAGCAGCTCGAGTCTTCTCCACACTCATCTACTGCTCCTTTACAAGTCAATAACATCCCGCTGTCCTTCACACAGACACTCTGTGTTTTACTCTTCCACAAATGTAAAAAAAAAAATAGCAGAGCTGCATTAACAGCGCGAGCGTGATGTTCAATGTGTTTCTTGTGTTAATGGAACCGAAAGTGGAGAGCTACAGACTGTTTCGTCTGCTTCAGGTAAACTCATAGACTCATTTCATTCTCATTTTAAGGTCCTGATATAAACTATATTGTAAATATGACTGTAGGGAGATGCTTTTATCACCAGGACCAGACTTTCTGTGGATGCATTTTCTGCACTGATATTTAAGAGAAGACATTTAAACATGGTTAAATGTGTTAAATCAAGCTGGCAGTGCTGTACACTTAATGATGATTGAAAGCTTTATACAATTAATTAACATTTTTAATGAATCAACTTGCAATATGCAGAGATGTGTAGAACTTTATGAATAATGAGTGTTTAAATCTGGCTGAAATTTGCAGAGCTTTCTGCACGTAGATTCTGTTTATTTCTAATCATGATTTTCAGCTCAAAGTTTAAAATACATTCATTCCAGCATTCTGAACAGCTATGTGACTTTAGCTTTTCAACATCTATGTTTTCTTCACTTTTTTGTAATTAGTTGTCTTACATTGCTCACAGCTGAATCCTCAATGTTGATCTTAGAAAAACAATAACATTTGGGAAAATGATGTATTAGTGCACTCACACACTAGTGAAAGCTCTGACGGAGTGTTTGATGCACGGGAGTGCGAAAGATCCGTTTGGATGGCGTGTACTTGAGGGAGGAGGTGGTTCAGTTTTAAAACAAGCCTCAGTCTCCAATAGAGATGGCTGTCTAAAATACAAATTTTCGATAATGTACCAGTAAACATTGAAATACTTCTCCAGGCTCTCTCTTTACAATCTTTTTAAAAAATAATAAAAGACAATAAATGAATACACCACGTGAATGAATTTGTCCGCCATGTTATTTCGATTTCACAGTGCAACTAGTCCTGCCTTTCCAAGATTCTCATTGCAACCCTTGTGTTTTCCTTCTCCGTCCTTCCGACACACCATACCCATTGAAATCAATGCATTCACGGCGCTCTCTGATGCAGTGTAAACTGTGTAAGTGTGTAAGCGCCCTAAGTTGTCCAGAATGGGTATAGCACCTTAATGTGCCATTCTAGACTGGTTAGTCTGTGATTAAAATAAATGCATCTTTCTTTGGCCATGAATTAGTCCAAAACATCTTTCAAGTCTATTAGCTCAGCTTCATGGCTGTCTGCTTCTTCAAAGCTGTTCTCTTCTCTGCTTTCTCCCTCTGTGTATTTTTGTATCTCTCACTCTGTTTTGGCTTTTTATTGATTTTTCAATTTTCTCTTCCCATAAAATCTCAACAGCAGAAGCGGCCGTTCCCCTAAAGCTCCTGAGCTGAACCATCATCAGCCATCACAGAAATCAAAGGCAAAGAGAGAGAGAGAGAGAAACAGCTGCTCTCGCTGCGAGTGATGCGCGTGTAGCGTACATCGAAGAAAAGTTTCGCTTTGACCTCTGAACTCTGCGAAGCATAAACGACCCGACAGAACACACGAGAAATGGACAGAACACCAAAGATCTCCAGCCAAAGCCAAAGGTTGATCTCGCCAGAGCCGCTGCATCAGAACCCGCAGGGAATGCGACTCATTTTCTGCACAATGATGCGCTCGGACGGCAGCCCACACATCATCTCTCAAGCTGGTGTAAGCTCTCCACATGGAGGAGGAAAATGATCTCAAGAGCTTCTGAGGAGGAACGGCCAGGCCTTTGGGGGAGAACTGAGACAGTCCTGCACGCTCCGGCCGGATCTGTCTGTCTATCTGTCTCTCTCTGTCTGTTTTTTAAGTGGAGTTTGTCCTGCGGGCCATGTGAGGGCTAAAGGCAGCGTTCCCTCACATCAGAGCGTTTCGAGGGTCAGCAGGTCGGATTCACAGATGTCTCCTGCAGACAGTCGGGTGTCTGAGGAACGTCGCCAAGTGAGTAACACACAATACAGAGCTGACCCTTCAACTCCACAAAACACAACATCTCTCTTTTGTCTTGTGTGCTTCTGTGCTTTGTCTAAACTCTCTCTCTGTCTGTGTGTGTGTGTGTGTGTGTGTGTGTGTTTTCCCTCATGAGTTTTGAAGCTTTTCCACTGAAGGATGTAGAATGTGGAAAAGCTGCTGCTATCGCGAGACCGGATTGTTTGGAGTTACATGTCAGACATCTAAACAGTGTCTGCTGAAACTTCCTTCAATTGTTTCAAGGGAGATTCAGTCTCATCGGACAAGGAGAGATGCTTTTGAGAAGAAAAGCAGGGAAAACACCATCACCAGGGCAACGGACGCAACATGAAAAAATAACCTTATGTACATAAAGATGAATATTGCTGGACAAGCTTAATTCTGAAAAAAATTCAAACAAGAACAATGCAAAAAATGAATGTTTCAGAAAAGAGAACCAAAGCTTCCACATGTTAAAATCAACATGAAATTAAAAACTGACTGCCTGTTTTTTTTTTTTTGTTTTTTTTTTTTTTATCTTAATGTGTACATGGGAAATTTTGTTTTTGTAATCTTATTAATCTTATTATTCTCTTGCTTTGCCTCAGAAATGACTTTGCTTTTCAGCATTCAACATCAAGCTGTCTTATTTTCCAACCACTCATCATATAGAAGCACTTTCTCCATGGGGAACTGATTGGATGGTATAAAATCAAGTGAACACCATTTCATGTTGACTTTAAGGATGTTTAGGATCAGTGTAAAGAAAGGGAATAAAGAAAGGAGAGCAGTATTTAACATTCGACAGCACACTAAGCCTTAAAACATGGAAAGTGTGTAATTGGCACAAACTGAACGGATGAATAGCAGCTTCATTTTTCCGCATTTTTTAGTGGTTTACGTGTGTATATGTGTGTGTGCTCTATTCTGAAATTGATAACCTTCTAAATGAATTATCCTGATGCATAATGAACGTGATCTCTCGTCCTCCCTGAAGCTCGCGGCCCTATGTGGCATGTTGATTTGTTTTGTTGCACATTAGCATGCTTTCTTCTAGCGAGTTCAGCGCTTCAGGCGTGCAAATAAGAAATTATCCTTGCTGACTAACACTGCTAATACCTCCTTAGGGTAATTAGAAATTATTAGACGGCTGCCTCCAATAACGAGAGCTAATGACACTAAACGGCGTCGAACCCCTTCTTTTGCTGCCTCCTCAAAGCAGGCAAACGGACTGACGGTCTGGCGTTTCTCCTCAAACGCACTCGACAACTCGTTCCGGCACACGAGGCAGCGGAAATCAGACTATAAAATGAGCTTATCTGCAATAATACCCCAAAAGATTTGCATAAACACTGAAGTAGTGTCTCTTTCTCATCCGCCTACTCTCTTGGACGTGAGCGGAGCGTTTGAGAGGTACCTGTAGGGCATCGGCGCTGTGACGCATTCTATAAGACCACACCGCTGCATGCTAGCTGTTCACAAACATTCAGGGTGTTTGGAGGGAGGCGGCGGGTGAGATTAGCATGTGGAGGATGTAAGGCCCACCAGGCAAACACAATAGAGCGCAGTCGGGTTCTGGAAATAAAATTAACATTAATTTTCTCCATAGACGAATTGATTATTAATTATAACTTATAAGCCTTTATAAACAGACCTACCATGAGCTTTGAGGTTGTTAATCGATGTTATTACACGGCTCTCTGGAATACTTGATTCTGATTGGTCAATGGCACCATCTAGCAGTCTGATATTTCTCAGTAACAACCGCACATCCACACATCAGACTGCTTATCTGGGTTCTGCGAGTCATCTTTCCTGCTTCTCCAATCACTGTGTGTTCTCTACAAGTAAGCTAATAAAATCATTTCATCTCAAATCAATGTTTCATGTGCCTTCAAGTAGTCTTGTAATAAGCTGAATAATGAGGAGTCAGACGTTTTTATCAGACGTCCGGATGTGCATTTCAGCTGTTCCGGGATTTATTACTTGTCACAGAATTACATCATTTCAACTCAAATCAATATTTTATGTCCATGCATTTATTTATTTGGTTAGTAGCAGTGTAATAAGCGGGATAATGTACAGTCAGCCACTTTATTTTGTGATATCAACTGACTGACTGTACATTATCCCTTACGTATATGCTTCCGTTAAAAATATCAGTCCATGTTATTTCAACTTCAGTTTTTAATAAAATCATGTTTAATGCATAATTCCTGGTGAACAATTACACTACACATGATCTTCAAGAGAAAGATCCATCAATCAGACCAACACCAATCCCTACAGCAATCCCTATGGAAAAAATGAAAGGGAAAAATACTTCCAGAATCAAGATGGCTGAAAAAGTGGGCAGGCAAGTGGAGATGGCAGGAGAACGAGTTCATGCTAAAATAAGCACACCTTAAACAGTCAAGATGTGCAAGGAGTGTTGTGACCAGCACAGAAACACGGGTGAAACTCTCAGGAGAACTGCAGTGTTCAGGCCATGAGGGAAAACAGTGCTGGAGAACAGTTCAGAGGGATTATCACCTCTTAACAGTGACCTCTTGGCTGACCCCCTCGGGCACTGCGTGCTACAACAAGAACCCCGGAGAAAATTCTCGGTTTAAAGGGCCAATGTACAGTCATGCTTGTAACAATCCAGAGCAGGCCGTGCCCCGGGGTCTCTGTGTATTTTTATCCTAATTTCTCCGTTCTGTCTTTCAGTAGCTGGTGAGGTTAACTACTGTTGATATTTTCCTGCTACAATCAGCAGGATGACATTTAATTATGACTGATTTTCAAAAAGAAAAGAAATAAATTATCATCTTGAGTCAGGACAGCAGGGGTGTTTGGAGTGACGTGGGATTCTGTCTTACAGAAGAACATAACTGGAGCTCTGCTTTATTTCCATTTTAATCCTTTAATACATAGCTCGGGTATTTAGTGACCCGGGATGATACCTCATCCATGCCCATTCCTCTTTACTATTCCTCAACCTTTCTCTTCTGAATAGAAAAAATAAATTTGTATGATTATTTCATATCTATTTAAGTTTACAATCACAGGATATCGATTTCTCTGTTTATTGAAAGACAAATGACTACTATATGCCACAGTTACTTACATATTATACATGCTATTTCTTACTCAAGGTGGCGCTGATGTTTCAGTGATTGATTTGATTTACATTTGATGAAGAAACAACATGGAATTAAACTATAGCAAGTTTAACACATGAAGAGTATGATTTGACTATTGTCATTTGGGTGGACTGCTGAAATTATGTAAGTTGTGCATTTATTATATAGTATTATTTATAAGTATTATGTGTATCTTATGTGTTATGTATAGCTCAATATGTGTTTGACAGTCAGTTGCTTCTAATGAAATTTCAGCATGGAAGAAATAAATTCTGTTTTTTATTTGTTGCATCATCTCTTTGGTATATGAAAAATAAAACATCAAAATGTATCAGAATATATTCTATTCTATTGTTTTCAAATTGTCTTGAAAATGTTTTCTAAATTTGACACTATCTGGGCATTTTGCAGATCTGTTTGTGATGGATATATGTGCCGGGTCACTAAACCCTGAGGTATGTAATAATGTTTTGCATTAAAGGGTTATTGTGTTTCCTGCTAATGTAATGAAACAAGAATACTAAACAGAGAGCAAGAGTACAGACAAGAGTGTAAAACACAGGAAAAGAGAGAAAAAGTTCAGAACAGAGAGAAAAAGAGTTGAGCTGAATACAGCATGACTCTCATATGAATGTACATTAAAGGCTGTTTTCCCTGGAGATTTGACTGTTCACATGAATAATTCAGCTTCTGTAATGCTAACAGGAAACGTATGGAGCTGTTTTACTGCTGTTGCTTTCTAACGTTATTGGAGGATTTAACAATCAGCTCCAAAACTACAGAACTGTAATTAAAAACGTTTATTGTGCTGTTAGATTGCACAGCACCGTGACTAGAAGGACATGAACAATGAAGAGATGTTCAATGTTTCTGTCACAAAAAAAAAAAACACAAAAAAAAACAGTCATTTTACAGATGTGGTTGAAATGTGAGGTGTATGTATGTTTATTGTCTGTGCTTTATCTAGCTTGATTTTATGAGTGTTTTATGGATAATATCCTTTCAGGCTCTTATTGTTAGAGTATTGAGTTCAATTATTCTTCAAAATTAAACTCAACTTACGAATCAACAACCCCTTCACACACACACACACACACATACACACAGTGAGGGCTCCTGGCGGAATTTTCTTCTCTGAACTTTACACCTAGTCTGTGGCGTAAACTTTTACATTTTACAAATATTGCATAAGTGTGGTGATGGAGCTGTCTCTCTCTCTCTCTGTCTGTCTGTCTCTCCTTAGACCTGCCTTACTACATGAGCTACTCAAACAGACAGATGTGTGCGTGTGTGTGTTTGTGTGTTGTGAGTCAGCGAGCTTGTCAAGCGTGAATCTAATTGCAAGAATGTGAGCAATGAGGCGTCTATTGAGCTGAGCGGGGTCAAAGGTCACAGCACACCTACAGCACCAAACCACCACATCGCTGCATCAACGGCCCTGTTTACACCTGGAATTAAGATGCGTTTAGGTCACAAGGTTTGCACCAGGTCTCTTTTCTAACATACATCAGTCACTACATCAGTGTGTTTCTGCATGAAAAACAAAGTGCAAAAACTGTTTAAAAGCATAAAGTGCAAAAAAGTCAGCGCAGTTTCTCCCAGATACCCTCTAAATGTAATTTAAGCATTAGCGTGATATTTCAAGCAGTTTTATTTTAACAGTGCGCACAAATTATTAGATTATACATCATCTGTGTCTTTGCATGTTGATATCAGAATCACTGAAGAATTTCGATGAAATCTTGTGGATGTAGAGTACATGCACTTTTTAAATGTTCTGATCAGATGGTGATTTCCTTTTAAAGCCGCATGTAATGCACAGTTTGAAACATTTGTTTTAGCCCATCGGTTGATTGACAGGTGAGAAGGCGGTGCTTTGCTGCGGTTTGAACGCATTAGAATGGACAAGCCATTCTTCCCCTACGAGCACAACGTGCGTGTTCAACCACCTCCGAATTAGGTTGAAGTGAACAAACCACTTGGTGGTGAGAAGGCGGCACTTTTACACCTGTTTGGATGGGGCCTCCTGTCTGTCTGTCTGTCTGCCTGTCTCTCGTGAGCGAGGTATGTTTGGTTGTGCCGGGTCCAGCTCTTGACCGGATCAGTTGTACGGTAAGTGTGTTGTGTCATATCGACTGGCCGTTACTGGATCCAGTGCGAGCGCGTCGATAACTGCTGTGAGGAGGATTACAGGTCACTTGTACTCATGATTTCAGCCTGATCAATAACTCTTTACTCCACCCTCAAACTCACTCTCACCTTCAGACATTGTCTGATTTATTCACAACACATCAGCATTATCACATGTATGATGAATGCAGTTCTGTGTTGTTATAATCACAACATGAGTGTGTATGTATGTTGTTACAGTAATTCACACTGACTTCCATCACACAGCTGATGATTTCAACCTGTGCATGTGGTTTTGAAAGAAGAGTCTCTACAGATGCAGAGGCTACACAAACATTGATATTTCTGATCATTTATTGGCAAAACGATAGAGCAATGAATATGACAACAGACTCGACCGAGAGAGTGTGTGTTGTGTGCTCACCTTGTTCGCTGCTGTTGTCTCCGCTCTGTGAGGCGTGTCCTCCACTGGAGGGTCCAGGCGTTCCGGCCGAGTGTGTGGAAGTGGCGTCGTCATGATCTCTCCAGGACGCCGGATTCTTGATCCATCCGTCCACGTGCCCCATCAACAACACAAACACAGAGAGACAGAGAGAGAACATGAATGACTGAGAACCAACAAAACCATCACTGCTGTCTGTCTATCAGACTCAAACTACTATCTAAACAACTTTACAGAATTAAAGAAATACTGCACCCCACAATAACAATAGCCGGGTTTTTTTCTGAAATAGTTTTGCAATAAATTGACCATGGTTTTACTACAGGAACCACATTTTAAACATGGCATTTGTAGTGAAACCATAGCAATAATACAGAAAATTGAAAACTATGGTAATAAAAGTCATCATTTTGTGGTTACTATGGTTTACTACAGTAACCATATGGTATTTGTTGTGAAACCATGGTAACCACAAGATTAATCATGGTTAATCAAAAGTAAAAGCACGGTTACTGTATGGCTACACTATATTGTATTAAAACCATGGCTTCTGCCAAACAAACATGGTTACTTTTGATAGTTACTACAATAATACAATAGTAAAACCATGATTTCCACCAAAAAACAAACATGGTCAGTACTTGGGATGGGCATTTAGAGTCATTTTGACACATAAAAAAACGAGTAATTGATTATTGAAATTTTGAACTTAAGTTCAGCCTTCAACCTTTGCACAAGTTTTTCTTATGAAAATTAAGAACAACATCTAGATTAAAAAATGACATTATGCACAGTGCCAACCAATGCATTGACCTGTAATGGCAAGATTCAGGTGACAGAAGCAGTTTCAGTGCTGCCCACGGCAGGCAAAGGCACAAAGAAAAAAAGCAATATTTGAGTAGTGTTTTTACTAGTCGAATATATAAAGCTGAACTAGTTCTTGATTAAATTATTACTTGTGCACATCACCTAGTTACTCCATTCATGGTTACTACAGTTTTACTACATGAAAACTATGTTAAACCATATAGTAAAACCATGGTAAATTTATTGCGAAGAGAAGTGAAACAATTTAGAAAAAGAAAAAAAAATCCCACCCTGTCCTCTAAAGGGCTCCATAATTCTGTCTTTAGATTTTCTATAACAATTAACATTTTGGTCTCATCCGATAGCTGTTGACTTCAGAAAACTATATAAATATATATTTTGCATTTAAGTTGTATTTGGTATATGGAAGTTTTATGTTGTTGTCATTTTGGAGCTTGACAGACCCAGTTTATGAGGGTTTCTCCTCCTCACGTGTTCCCGAGGATACTCAGAGCCTGATGGGGCCGCAGGGAATCAGGATTTGTACTGTACAGGAAATGTTTTATCTGTCTTACACCCTTACACTTTACAATTCCTCCAAACATGTACACACATGCACAAAAACACGCTCAACATGTCACCTGCACACATGACACAACCGTGAGCTATGCGTCTGTCCAAACAAACTCACACACAGAGACACCCGAAATATCTGCAGACAGAGAGCACGCATTTGGTGTGTAAGCTCATTACAGACAAAGCTCAAGTCTTAATCTGAGAGGAATCAAGTCTGCTTGGTGTTAATGAATTAGTTCAGTATATTAAAGAACGTTCAGTGCAACAGACACAATCTTCACACAATCACACAAAGAGAGCTTTAAAGGGGTCATATAAAACATTTTTATACAATAAAATATAACATTAGTACTTTTTCTGCTCCAAAAATAGTCAGAATTTTGTTTTTCATGACCATTTCCAACCCTCTCTCCCACCCTTGCAATTTAAGACTTCTATGTAGCAGGGCTCCAGGCTAAAAAAAAAAAATTACTAAAACATTAAACTGAAACATTTAGGAGCCAAATGGCTGTTTAAGTTACCAAATTACAGAATTGCTTGATTTAGATTGTTGTTCAGAAACAAGATAGAAAGCCGAAGAAAAGGAAGACAGCTGATAACCCATTAATCAGGGGTTTAACCTCTTAAACTGTATGGCAAGCCATTTTATCACTTAAAATGCTGAAGTCCCTGGATGCACATGGGGTATAATTTGAAAGCTTAGAATCTGAACTTATTAGAGAACCATAACTTCGGAATTTAGTTTAAAAAATAAATAAATAACACAATAAGGCCTGAAAACATTTGTGTCACAGATTTGCCCCACATAGAGGTTACGTTGTAGACATTTTAAAATGAATATAAAAGTCCTTCACATAGCACATAAATAGACATGTCATATCTCAAATGAAAGCTCTCATTCTCAGGAAAGTGACTGAATAGTTTATTATGTTGCATAATACCACAGTTTGAATTACTTTCAAAATTATCACAAAGTGAAATTTTATTTCGCAAACGTCTCTTTTCTGTGCTGACCACTGATCTGTAAACCCCAAATAGCCTCAAACTTTATATCAAATCTTACCTTGGGTTGTTAGCTTTAAAATTAGTTAAATAAATTACTTGTTTACTTTTTTGTGTGCTTGCTTGGGCAAATAATCAAATTTTGTGTCAAAACATTTTTTAACATAATATGAAGTTTGGTAGAAAAAGTATGAAAAACAAATCATCAGCAAAATAGGTTCTTATCTACTGAAGATTAAATGTTACACATCACTGTAAAGCTGGATTCTCTGTTGTCCAATGACACCTATATTGGGCTTCTAGACAACTCAGCAGTCAAGATTTTCACTAAAACACTGTGGAAGCTCTTAGCACTTCAAAAAAAGACTTGTTGTCTATGGGTGAGGGCTAAAATGTGTTAGAGCACCACCTACATTTCAGATCAGTATAATGTGATGGAAGGTGATAGAGGAAAAAATCATTTTCTAGTACTTGCTGCCATCCAGTGGAATAAAATAAGACTTTTTGCTTAAAAATAGAGGACACAGAATTGAAATGGTATGCTTTTAAACTTTAGAAATAAAAAAAGATTTATTTATATATATTTTTAATTATGTTCATCATAAAATTGTAAACATATACAATGTTATTTATTAAATATTGCAATCATTTCTTAACATTTAGGGGGTTATCTATAAAATTAGACCATTGTTATGAAATTAGTCCACTGCATGTGTGAACAACAAGTGGCAGCCCTAAAATCCTGCAGAGCATAAGAGGTTAATATACTGTATATACATAGTTGAGTGCAAGAAAGTTTGCATTCTCCTTTTGTCTCGTAAGTTTTCCCACCCCTTTTAGAATTTATACAAATATAAGATTTACAAGTTTTTTTTTTTTTTTTATTATTATAATTTATTTTTTTAGTACTGCCCTTCAGAATAAATAAATGAATTTATTTACTGTTACTGGATGGCCCAGACATAGAGACTACAAGAGTGCAAATTGAATAAAATCTCAGAAGCAGTTTATTGTGCTACTCCAATCCCAATCAATAACCAGAAAAAAAGAAAAAAAAAAAAGATTTTGTACATAACATGGGACTTTTAATTATAAAGAAGCCCAAAATACACATGGGACTCTTATTTTCAAATGTGTGCACTCCCAGTTGTGAAAGCATTGACGTCTGATTCGCTGAGAAAGTGAATCTGATTCAAACTGCTAACCTGAACTCCTGAGTTCAAACCCTCAGTTCTTTCTGGGTGATTCATTAAAACGACCTAGTTTAGAAGAGTCATTTGTGCACGAATCGGACATCATGGCTTGCGCTGTGTTTGTTGTTGCGTGCAGCGAGCTCATCTCATGAGGAGGGTGGAAAGCGGTGCGAGACACATTAGTGCATGCTCTAAAGATGTATTCAGTAAGTCAAAAGATGATATCTGACGGAACCACAAACAGTATGAATGCACACAACACGACTGATGTGCTCATCACATGTGCAATGAGAAACTGCTCTTTGCTGCGCTCACACACGAGCTGCGGGTTTGCTGTCAGGTTCAATATAGTTTAGAACTGCATTGCATCATGACAAATTCATTCGTTTAATGTGTCTAATGTTGAGACGTGCCCACTCTGATTTCTTACCCAAGTGGTCTGTAAGAGCAACTTACAGACCACTGTAAGCCAAAATAGTAATACTTTGTTTCTAATAATAAATATACTGCAGTTAACATATCAAATATTGTAACTTTTGTCTAAAATCTGTAACAGAAAATGTCCATTCAATATGTGAATGTGGTCAGTCCAGTCATGTCACACCTTTCTCAGATTATCTGTGGTGTTCAAAACTCAAATTGTGGAACACAAAATTAGATATTTTGTAAAATGTCCAAGCTGATGTTTCCAATGAAAATGCATGGCGATCAGTGTTGGGTAATTTAATCAAAAAGTAATCCACTACAAATTACAAATGACTCAATTTGATAACTGATTACTTCATTGAAAAAGTAATCACATTACTAGTTAATTTACTTTTTAAGTTACTTTTAAAACACTTTTCACAGAAATGTTTTTGTTTTTTCGCTCAATGAATTCAAAATAATATCTATATTTCCTCCTTGTTCGTTGTCTCACGCAAGTCACTTGTTAAGCGGTTCACGCGCTTCGACTGTCTTAAAATGTTATGCATTACACTACTTTTTGAGGAAACAAGTAATTAGATTACTGCAGGGGCGGACTGGGAAGAAAATTCGGCCTGGGATTTTTACATAGAAACTGGCCCAAAAGTTGCTGAAGGAGGGGTGGGGGGGTTGGAGGGCAAATCGCATTTCTGCAAATCGCTGCCCCCTTCCGCATATCACGGTGCCTTTTTGTGGCACGTTCTGCATGGGCCCATGTGGCCCCATTTCGCGGCCGGCCCACTGGGAAAAGTCCCGGTTCTCCCAATGGCCAGTCCGCGCCTGGATTACTGTATAACTAATGATTTTGTAGTCAAAAAACCCAACACTGGTGATGATCACTGGCTGTCGATTTCAGTTTCAGTTTTGCTTCATAAAAAAGGATGAACATAAGGTTGGGATTTAAACCCAGGTCCACTCATATTATAAAACAAAACAAAACCAAGTGGCTAACATGTCATAATGATACTCATATAGTATGAAACTCTAATATAATTCTGATTATTTATTTATTGTTTTGTCTTTGGTAACGTCCTATCTCATCTAAGTAAGTTAGGACTTCAATTGGTGCCCCCTTTCACAAATATAGGTGCATGAGTCCCCATGTTCAGCAAGATTTATGTTTTTATGACACGTCAAACACTTTTATTTCAAAAGATCAATGATTTCTCACTCTGTGACCCCTTCGAGCTGAGAATGAATCGAGCCACAGTGCTTTTCTGAATCTGTGAATATCTGCTGTTGTTCATGTAATTGTTTAGTGTCACTGCAGTGAAACAATTCCAGCCCGTCTATAGAGCAAATGTCTTAAAAAGAGGCGAGAGAAGAGTGGAATGAAAAAGAAAAAAAAAAGACAGCTGTATAATGTAGTTCAGCTGAAGCTTCATACAGAATGAGTTCTTGTTGTTCCAAGGAAAGAAAATGACGGGGTTCTATTTCCTGTAGCTGAGACGCCCACTGCTGCAACACACACACACACTCCTAGTTTCACTTTAACACTGTAATACACTGTTGCTTTAGCCATGAACTGTATGTGACTGTTTTAGTGAAGCCAGTATCAAATGATTTCATCAACTGAACAAACATGCAACAACAACAACCAAACAGCCAACAGCCGCATCTTCTCCAGCTCAAATAAACAAACGG